>NC_039365.1:65619273-65713369 GCF_003573695.1 Papaver somniferum
GCGCGGTTTAGGCGTGGCCAAAACTAGGATTTTGGCGTTGGGCCAAAGGTAACCATGCGTTGGTTGGTGACCTTGGACGACAAAGATTTGCATCTAAGATGGAAGGGTGGTCGTTGATTGTCGCACGCCTTCGTTTTGGCAGCCGTAAAGGGAAGTCCGTCATGGTATGGTTTAGGCGCGGCAAGGTGGCTGGCACGGCATGCCATTGGCACATGCGGCATGGTCGGCATGCCTTCGCGCGGTTTAGGCGTGGCCAAAACTAGGGTTTTGGCGTTGGGACAAAGGTTACCATGCGTTGGATGGCGACCATGGACGGCTAAGATCTGCATCTCAGATGGAAGGGTAGCCGTTGATTGTTGCAACCCTTCGTTTTGGCAGCCAACGACATTTAGCGGGGCCGGCATGGCTTTGGCATGGAATCGTGGATGGCATGGTTGGCATGCCTTGGGCGGAGGTGTGGCTGGCACGACATGGCATTGGCACATGTGGTGCGGCTGGCATGGTTGGTATGCCTTGGCGCTGAGACGTGGCTGGCACGGTTTTCCATTGGCACGGTGGCGCGGCTGGCAGGGTTGGCATGCTTTGGCGCGGATACATGGTTGGCATGGTTTGCCATTGGCACGATGGTGTGACTGGCATGGTTGGCATGCCTTGGCGCGGAGACGTGGCTGACATGGTTTGCCATTGGCACGGTGATGCGGCTGTCATGGTTGGCATTCCTTGGCACGGTGGTGCGACTGGCATGGGTTGCATGCCTTGGCTCGGAGACGTGGCTGACATGGTTTTCCATTGTCACGGTGGTGCGGCTGGCATGGTTGACATGCCTTGGGAGGAGATGTGGCGGGCACGACTTGCCATTGGCACGGTGGTGCGGATGGCATGCTTTGGCGCGGAGACGTGGTTGGCATGGTTTTCCATTGGCACGGTGGTGCGGCTGGCATGGTTGGCATGCCTTGGCGCGAAGATATGGTTGGCATGGACGTGGCTGGCATGGTTTGCCATTGGCACAGTGGTGTATGAAGGTGATGTCGGTCAATACTAAGGGTTCTACCGTGGAACATGACACATATATGTAAAAAAAAGGTACCCTAGTAATTCTTACGTAGGCGTGCTGAATGATTCAATAAATGCGCTAGTGGCTCTAGTGACGCCATGTCAGATGTAAGGTTTTACGACTTTAACCCTAAGCTAAAAACCACCATCAACAAAGACTAATTAGATCGTCTTCGATAGGAGCCGACTAAAATATGGATTAATAATAATTTCCACGTCAGACAATTGCAAAACATAGTTTGGCTAACTCTGCCTACGTAAAGAGTGGTCAAGATTTGTCCTTCCTCAATTGCTATGTTATGTGAGAAGAAGGTGATATCTAAGATTGAGGTATAATTCAAATCTATTAGATTCATACCATTTACAACTGGACGCCTATAAAAAAATTCACGTGTTGTTATTATTATTATAGGTAAGGGATACATTGACCACACTTGCGCAAATAGCTCACTTCGTAAATGATTGGTGTTGCATGTACTGTCTAGAATGCAACGAGGAATTTGAGAAAACAAGGCACCAGAAGCAGTGTCCAAAGTATTTTGGATATAGTAACTTAGACCCGATGTAATACATTTTTTTTTTTTTTTTAGTTTTTCTACAATCTATTTATTTAAGAAAAATAACATTGCAAATACATAACATCAACAAAAATTAGACAGATTGCGGTTGACAATAATAGCTACTGATGGTCCGGAAACGGCAAAAAAAAGGAATTGTTGGGATATAAAACGGATTACTTGATACGAATGAAAGAGGTATAACTATTTCAATTCTGAAATCACATAAAGTTCACAGTAGAAGATGACATCAAGTTTAAAGTTAGTAACAAACATAATATGGCTAACTAAAATGTTAAAAACAAACATGATATATAAACTTAGAAAGCCGTGGGACTTGAAGAGCTCAATTTTGAAAACTACAATCTTAGAAAGCAACGATCCGCAATACCATAATTTTTTTTAATAAATATTCAATGTAGAAGATGTCAACTTTTGGTAAAGGATCTATTGACAACCTATTAATTTGAAATGTGATCAGGGAGTACAATATGTGTTCAAGGTTCTTTATGAGGTAATGTGTCGCCAGATTGTATTCTAAGTGAATGTAAGAACAAATGGAAGTGACAAAATGTCCAAGACTTTTGAAGTTACCAAAACCTTTGTTAAGACGAATTGTTGGGCACAATACTTTATTGAAGATTTAATGGCAGAGGTTCGCATATATACAATCCCTTCGAAAAGGTAATGGGTACACATTTTAAACATTATCATCTAATGGGTGTTGAAAAATTACAGGAAAATCATGTCACATTGGAGAGTTTGTATCATTCGTGCGATGCAAAAAATACTATTCTATGCCTATTTGGAGGATCGACAACATGACCATGATATATGAGTTAGATGGAGAGAAATAGGAGCATGTGGAGACTTTTATGGACGATATTTATTAGTTGATTTAACTGAGATGAGCGATGTTAACGACGTATTTCCAAAAAATATTTAAACTTCCATGTTCATGTAGAGCATTATCTCATTATAAGCAATGAACCTAAATAAAAAAGTGTCTGGAAGTTAAGATTATATTTCTTTCATTGGAGCAAACCTCCTGCGGTAAAATATTAAAGGAAAAAAACAAGAAAAAAAGAGAGGAAAATCCCAACTATTTTTATGTCAAACCCATATTAAATCATAAGGAGTTGATAAGTATTTGGGACACAAAAAATAGGATATATTAAGAATGAACCAACATCATGGCCGTGCCGTTACGGCATGGGTTAAGGGCTAGTTAATCTTAATAAATTAATATATACTTAGTTAATCCAGCACTGGGGAATAGTGAAGGTTGTGTTTTCTATGTTCGTAGGAAGGCATTGTTGGGACTGGCCAACCTTGACAGGGAAACTGCATTCAGAGATGACCGATCATAGACATATGTTGTAAATTAATTTAGAAAAAAAACCATAGATGTAAGTTCACTTAGAATGATTCGTAGGATTCTTCCTCGAAGCTAGAGACATATATTTTATAAAATAGAAATTAGTGTAAGAAACTTAGGGTTCCCTATTTGATAGAAATTAAATCAGCGTAGTTGAACCTAGAGCCACAAATTTTAGATTTTAATTGTAGATCCATTAAGGTTTGTGCTTTGTTTCTTGTTGTTTGCGCTTAGATAAGATATGAGATTATCTCTATAAGGTGGGGAGTTTTTTTGAAGACCAAAAGGATGGTTTGATTTTCGAGGAGGAAAATGTATAAGGTGGGGAGAATGTAAGGATCCTCAAGCACGTCAACGTTATTAGACCAGTCAAGAGAAGTTTTAGCCGATAGTAACTCGATTAATTTAACACGAACATTAATTAATATAAATTAATCTAACAACGAGTTAGATACGAAACTAGTATCGTCAGATAGATCTCGAAAAGTTACTCGGAATAGACTACTCGCACGCGTCATTCAGACACTGGGTAAAGAAGATTTATCAATTTGTTTTCGAAAGGTAAAATAGTAATTTTGGATATTACTCTGGTGGCTGCACGTGTCAAAGCAATTGGGTGTCTTAGTGTTTCTTTTGGTCTTATCTAGACCAGGTAGAGAAGATAAACTCTTCTTTCTCTTCTTCTTTTTCTTTGTTATTCTTTTTCTTCTTCTCTTTTCTCTTTCTTCTTCTGTTCTTTCTTCTTTCGTTATTTCCGTCGATTTCAAGTCGATGAAGCGAACTTGTTTTGATGTGGGTGTTTCGTAGAAGCTTGTATATGTATCAGAGGAGGAGGTGATGATGTTTAAGTGGTTTGAGTTCCCGGAGAAGAAGAGATTGATGTTGTTGGAAACTGGAGAATTAGGGTTTTTGAGTCGATTGAACTTTTGTGTTAGATTAAAGGTGGATATAACAAATTGAAGATGGGTTTCGAGAGCCTGAAGAGAAGAAGAATATTGTTGTGTTAATTTGATGATTAAGTTTGAGAGAAGAAGATTAATTATGAAGAAGAAATTAGGATTTGTCAGAAGATTGTGTAGAAGTTCGATTAGAAGATGAATTTGATGTTTTAAAAAGGGGATTTGAGATGGGTTTTGACAGATTGAATGAATTAGGGTTGAAGATAAAAAATAATTAGAGTTTTCATAGAATCATTGATGGTGTTGAAGTTTATTGAGTTTTGGATGAACTGTGATGTTTGCTGAATTGAATCAGGGTAAATAAGAAGTTTATGATATTGATTTGAAGATTCAGTTACAGAGAAGGATTCTAATTTCAGAATTGAGGTAATTTTCTTACTCTGTAATTTTAGTAAGATTATTATCTTGTTGTTGTAGTTCAAGTCGATATTGTTGTGGTCTTGATTTTGATTATATCATTTAAATGGTGATGAATAAAGATTATTAAGTTTATAAGTTGTTATTGAATAAGAATTGTAATGGACATGGTAGATATGAGATACAACTGTGGTATGCTCTGAGAAGGTTTTGGGTATGTGCTTGTGTTACTGGTGATGGTTCTGTATAATGAATGAGACTAAGTTGCAGTTGTAGGTTAGTTTGGGTGTTGAATTGCAGTTGAGTTAATGAAAGATAAAAACATCCTGAAGTTGGTAATGATATTGCTGTTGAGGGTGAAATGAATATGTGGTGAAAGTTATAGTTAGAGTCTGGTGGAACTACTACAAAGGAGTTGGTGATGAATTGGGGTATGAAGATGAGTTAGTGGAATTGCAAATGATGTTGTTAATATTTGGAAAAACTATAGGCTTGAGAGGGTAGCATACTAGTTATGGTTATTTTTATTGTGTTGAATGGAATTTCAAAAGTGGCCTGAGTTTGAGATACAATGGTTAAGCAGTGGATTGATTGCTAGTGATGTGTTGTTATTTTGGAGAAGGTGTTACTGCTGTAGTATTGTGGAGTGCAGGGAAGAAGTTAGTGGTCTATTGATGAACTGGATTTAAGGAGTTGTTGATGTTGCTTAGAGCCTGTAATGCTGAGATTAGTTTATGTGAAGTTGAGTTGGTAGCCGTAGAAAAAGAGAAAGCTTAGAGATGCAATTACAGGTAAGCAAATCTGAAGTTGTAATTGTAATTATTGAAGTTTGTTTAAGAATAATTGTTTTGATTGCATCATTCTAGTCCTGGCAGGTTATATGTTACACCTTGATTGTGCATTAGAAGTTTGGCATGTGCAAAGGCATTGCCCTTGGGTATTTCTTCCAGTCAGTTTAGCTGACTCGATTTGCTTAGCTGACTCGGTTCTTCTGACTGAGTCGAGTTGAACTTGTTAACCTGAGTTGAATCGGTTTGACTCAAGGAACAGATCAGTAGATTGTTGACCCTTGTTGACTCAGTTGACCGGTTTAGAAATTGACTCTGGACTTGACCATTGACTTAGACGTTGAATGTTAGTTGACCCTTGATCGTCACTTTGACCGTTAGTTGACTTAGTTGGACTGGGCCTTAGATTAAGGGGTCGGTTTAGTGGACTTGGGATTAGACCTAGTATTCATATTTTGAATGTTTGGACCCTTATGGTCCGAATTAACCTTTGGTTCTTCTACAAAGTTGTAGATACTCACAAGACTTATCTAATAGACTTTAGAACTAATCCAATTAAATTAGTAAATCTTAGATATGCTAAAGATAGATAATGAAAAGGTATAGAATCATAAATGAGCGTAGAACCATTAGATTGGATTGTATGATTCTTGTGTGAGCCATTTTGGCTAGATTCTTAGAGTTCTTGTGTGATTAACAGTTAGTTATTAACGACGATCGATGCAAGGATGAACCAGTGGATCGTGGATCTCGACGTAGGCGTGGCTTGTCATCAAAAGAGGTGGGAATACATTTAAATCTTTTGAAACCATTGTTGTTTATTTTACAAAGATTTATGTTTATAAACTCATGCATCGTATATTTTTGCATTTCATGCATTGTTCAGTTTGTATTATGAGTGTTCTGTTGATTCTTTGTAATCTTTCCATGGTTTGGAAATGACTTGTAATATTTGAATGTCAATATGAATTTTTATGGGAAATAAGAATTTTCACATGTGGTATATAGGATACGCTCCTTCACATTTATACCTAGAGCTTTTATGATATATTGGTCCACAGTTTGCGAGTTCGGAATTGTCGACATCCATACATATGATTAGGTGTGGATTTGCGAGTTCGGAATTGCACAACTATATTATATATTGTTTGAAGAAGGAGTTTGTCCATATACATGTTTGTTTGTTGCAGTGACTTGGTCACTTTTAATGTTTTGGGAAAACATGTATTATTTTCCATGTCTTGCCATGATTTCTTGAAAGTTAAATGTTATTTCTACTGGGCACCTCTTTTAGGGATGATGTGCTCACCCATTCCCATTTTCAGTTTCAGAGACAGATCAGAGTTGCGCAACGAAAGCTTCAAGGAGTTGAGTCCGTTAGTTAGATTACTTCGGCTATGTTTATTATGTTGCATATTATATTTATAAATCAAATGACTAATGTATATGTATTATTTTAGAGGAGTTCTTGTATATATATTCCTGAGTGGGGCTAGTTTTGGGTTAAGTTTTGTAGAAAATTTCTTAATTGAATGTTTAAGTAAATGATTTAGATTTTTAGTGACTCTTTATTTAGTTAATCTCATGGATTAGTCAGCTGCTAGCTTTGCGGGCGCTACAACGTTATTACTCTTCTTTAATTTTTCATAATGTTCACCTGGTCTCTTTATTGTTTTGAAAGTATTGGGAACACTGGAAATAACAATTCATAGTAATGGACTAATGGAATTGATGTCATTTGTAATTTTAGGAAATGACGGGAAGGGGAAAACAAACATAGCATACCTAAATCTTTACCCTCTTGCCAGAATAGAGACCGCATGATCACTAGTCGTACTAATACAACTGGCTTTGATATTGCGAGTTCATTTTAATCTTTTCATTTTAATCCTGCTGTTTATGATTGGCCATGGATGGGTTAGAATTGAATGTCCAAATAATGTTTATCTAGATTACAAGTTGGGAGTACTGATGATGCACGTGAATTGGCGAAGTGGGAAGATCATAAGAGAACCTATACCATTGATTGGTTCACTAAGATCTATAAAATGCTTAAATATGTCTGTCAAAATTTTCTACACGCCGTAGGTAACACATTAGTTGCATCATTATATCAAAATGTTCCAATGGTTGCATGCCAGTGACGGGGCTCGACATCGGAGAGGACAATGATCCTTCTTATGAAAGTTAACACTCATGCCAAAAAGTTATTATTTAGAATTTATATCAGTACTGTTGATCTTCCTGACTTAGTTATTTTTAATTTAATTAATTTGCCTATTTTTGGAACGCGCAATTGGGGATATGGAAACTAATTGGTCGATATGAATTACTTCCTCCAACCAAAGGTGTCTGCTAAGGGGTGTTTTTCGGAGCGAAAATACTAAAACACCCTTAGATTAATTGAAAAATATTATGAAAAGACTGTTATACCCTACACTAAATTAAAAACTTAAAATCAAAACCAAAAAAACCAAAGATCAGTTATCCCCCATTTGATTTGTGCCGGCATACTCGATACTTAGGGTTAGGTTTTGAAAAAAAATTTCTTCCATCTTCCTCTCCTCTTCTTCATCGTTCTTCATATACTCTACGATTAATCGTTGAACCAAAAATTTCTTCGTCGATTAAAACCAACCCATAAGAATGCCTCCACGAAACAAATCAGATCCCAAAATCGATTGCTCAACAGAAATTAAAGAAAAGGCTTGCTTTGATTGCTTAAGAGCAAGAAAACGAAGAACAAGAGTTATCGGACGATCAACTACTCAGAAATATGGCTTCAGTGAGAAGGTAAGTCATTTAAAACTGTTTAATTAGTTTTTCAATCGATTTGTAGTAATGGGTTTAGGTCGAAATCGCGAAACCCTAAGTGAAACAGTTGAGCTTCAGAAATTCTGGCACTCATTTTAGTATGAAGACCACACCGGAAACTAGTATCGGCAGTCAATCTAGGATGAAGACCACGCCGGTATCCCGTTCCAGCTTTCAATTTAGGTTGAAGACCGCACCGGAACTTAGTTTCAGCATTGAATTTAGGATGAACACCATTTCTGAACCTAGTACCGGCATTTACTTGAACTTTTACGAGTTCTCCGGTAGCAAGCTTCTAATCAACAGAAAACCTTATGATTTTGTAGTTGTTCCGGCGTACATTGTATGTTAGATTCCATGCCGGTACTAGAGTTTTTGTATCCACAACTTTAGAACTACTACCGGCATCCTGGAAAATTTTATTTCAATGTCGGTACTCCGTTCCGGCATTTATTTTATTTTACGTAGCTGTCGGTACTTGAGTTTTCTTATCCAGGAATTTCCTATAGTAAACCGGCATCCTAGAAACTTATTTATCAATGACGGAAGCTGCTCCCGGCATGTAATCATTTTGATATACTATGCCGGTATTGTATCCCGGCATGTTCGATACTTTTTTTCAGTATGCCGGTATTTATGATTCTATGCCGTAATGTGGTTTATCTATGCTGGTATTAGAAATTAAAGTTAGTTGTCTTATATTTATTTCGTGCTTCTTTTGAAATAGGTCTAAAGCAAAGGAGTCTAACAAAGTAAAATCTAAAGATGTTGTCACTAAGAAAAGAAGGAAGGATGGTCTTGATACTCCTCAATCTCTGCCTCCTCGAGGGAAAAAAAAAAGCGTTTGGGTGCTAATACAAGAGGGGAAATTTAGGAGAGTGGTCGTGATCGTAGTAAAACCGGAGTTGTTGAGGAGGAAGATGAGAAAGATGAGCAAGAGGAAAGTGAGGAGGAAGATAATGATATTGAACCAACTCAATTAGCAATCAAAATCCAAGGAGTAGTGGAACAAGGTGGTCCAAGTCAACAACCCACACAAGGCAAGGGAAAAGGCAAAGGCAAAGGAAAAGTAAAAGTTATAGGTTCGCACCTTCCTCATGTTGATGACATGATTCCCGACCTTGATCGTGGTAGAATTTGGGGAGCAGCTTCTTATGATCCGGGGTATCTATTTGGCTACAAGTACTCTTGGGCTCGTACTATATATCAAACCTATGTAAGAATTTCTATCTTGTGCATATGTATTGTTTTGTATTTATGCATAATCTCTTAATCATATTATCTCTTAATTGTAGGATCATACGAAGGCTATGCGTGTTTGCCGAAACCAAGCCGCGGCTCATTGGAATTTGTCTAAGGAGCATGAAGATGTTCAAGCAATAGTTAAGGATTCTGGTCTATATCCTTTGGTTGAAAATTATGTGAAACCAGATATTGTGACAGTCAATTGCTTCGTCGAAAGGTATCATGGTGAATCAGATACCATGCACTTCCCGTTTGGCGAGATGACCTTGATCCATGATGATGCTCAGAACATCCTAGGCTTGAGTGTTACAGGCAAATCAATTGTAGAAGGAGATAATAATTCTTTTGAGCTAGAATGGACGAAGTTGCACGAGCTTACTAAAACGTTGCTTGGTTGGGACTACAAAACTTCTGTGGAAAGCTTCTATGTATCTAAGCTTAGTAGGACAAAGACCATCAAGCTGACTCTGCTTAAGGAGAAGTTTCAAAACTCAAAGGAAAGAAGTTTGAAGGATGGATGGGACCCCGAACAAATTCGTTATACAGCTGCTGCGTACCTCTTGGGCATTAGGGTATTCCCTGACACTAGTGGCAACAGGATTAGTGCAAACTACCTTCAATACTTGGATCCGTTGGAAGATGTCTTCAGATATTCTTGGGGCACCGTGGTAATGGCACATTTAATGACGGAGATGAGAAGGGCCTCTTTGGCGGTTACAAACCAATTTGTCTGGAATTTCACTCTACTCCAGGTAATTTTGTTTTTAAACTTATGTTCTTATTTATATTGTTCACATGTACCCTTTTCACAAAAATTACTGATTTTTATATGTATCATTTCGCATTGGTATAGGTGTGGGCTTATGAACATTTCCCAACATTGTTCAAGGACAACCCCTTCTTGAAGATTATTCCCGTTGATGACCCCGAGGATCCTAGAGCCAAGAGATACCAGTTCAACAGCCATCCGAAGCCCGGTAACGATCATCGACTGACATATATGAGATTGACTCTGGACGCGATGACTACCAAAGATGTTGTGTTCGACCTTTACAAGGAGTCTAGAGAAAACCTCCAATATTTGAGGTCTCATAACGTTGCATTTTACAACGGGCCTTTGTTCCACCCAAAGGGATACGTTATGGCTGATCCTCGACGTGTGATGAGGCAACTTGGATACAAGCAATTACCCTGCTACATGACATCCTCTACTAAAAGGTATTAGCTTGACCTTTCTGTGTCCATGGAAAGTTCCACAAGGTTGAGGGTAGAGTATGATCCAACTCCAGAACCAACACATTGGAGGGATAGGGAACCACATCGTTTAGTAGATGCTACTAATTGGGAGCTTGTGAACAACAGTGATGAAGCCGACCCAACCTACATTGCTAATTACTTGGAATGGTCACATCCTTTTGTCGTGCGGCCGGAAGACGTCGAAGTTCCACCCCATAAAAACCCTCCCGTTCCAACTCCTATAGAGGCATCACCTACGATGACCCAACTTAATAAGACCGTCGGATTGCTAACATACCAGAGGCATTTTATAGTATTCAGATGTATCCGGACCAAGCGGTTTGGAATTTCTTGGATCAATGTATGTCACAATCTAGGGAATGAATGACAATAAAATTGAATTAGTTCAAAAAAAAATCAAAGTACTATGCCGGATACTATTTCCGGCATGCTCGACGGCAGTTCGGCCAAAATTACCTAAGCCGAAAATAAGTGCTGGCATTCTCAAAAAATGTTCCGGCTTTCCGGAAATGCACTTGAAAAAGTGCACCTAATTTTAAACACCACCGACATTGTATTTTCTTGATCATCGATGCCGGAATTGGTAATACCGACATTCTCTATACACAAGGTCCCGACGCCGGAAACCGGAGCCGGCATTCCCGATACTTCTAAAACAACGCCGGTACCAAAGGGACTAACTTTTGGATGTTTTTCTAGTGTTACCGGCATGCTAGATATGAAAGATTCCAAGCCGGTATCTCGTGCCGGCTTGGTCCGTAATTTTTTTACCACGCTGGTAATAGGTTCCGGCGTGCTCGATAATTTGTATAAGACGCCGGTATTTAAGTTCAAAACTCTCTAACTCCGGGATGTTTTATTGGTGGTACCGGCATGGAAAGTTAGGAGGGAACCATGCCGGTTTGGATATTCCATGGAATATTCGGTCATAGCTGAAAAGTTAACTTCGTGCCGCCATGGTTTTTTTGGTTGAAGACCACGCCGGAAATTGTTTCAGAATTGGGGAAATCTATTGCCGGCATGGAAATAGTATAAATATTGTGCCGGTTCTGGTGGTGCCGGCGTGGTATTCATACTACGGGTATGCCGGCACCAAGATTTTTCAGAGAAAAAATGGCGGTTTCAAAAAAAAAAAAAAAAAACTTTTCGACCCTTAGCAGCATTACCTGTGTGTTGGGGTTGCTTGTATGTTGAACATGTTTACTTTCTTGGGTTGGCTCTTCAAAAAACACTTGATGCTCACGAAAATCATGATCCAAGGGTGTTGGTTCATCATGTAATTCCAATTGTGAGTTGTTATCATTAACCGAAGATTAAATATATGATTTTTGTTGTAGTTGAGCTAAAGATTCAGCAGCTGCAATTCTCTCCTCACAATCATCTTCCATTTTCACAAAAAAATTTCCACCCAAAAATATTTTTCCCTCCTTCTACTCTCACCTCCCTCACACAAATTCAAATAAAAATACACACTAATATATCCCCCAAATACTTAAGATTTTACTAATTATTATTTACCACTAAACCTGATTAGTGAGGGCTAGATTATGAATTAAAAAAATAATTACATAAGGGGTGACCCAGATTTGATATTTGGATCCATATTTTGTTATGTAGCTATATCCCCCAATTAGTTTTGATATCCCCCAATCGCGCGTTCTATTTTTGGTTGTGTTTTTTTTTGTTTTCAAGATTTGAATTTTGAGTTTTTTTACTGGATCCAAAATATACTCTATAAAATATCTAGCCCCGTGCAAAGCACGGGCGCACCAACTAGTTTTCTATATAATAACAGAGTTTTTTAAAGCGTTCTCATTCACCGGAGCTTCACGTTGATTCTAACTTCTAGCTTGTGGTTAATTCTGGCCCCACCATTTACTTTTTTTTAGTAATAAAATATTGAATTTAAACTAATAAAATATTATTTTTATAAAAGTAAGATAAC
Organism: Papaver somniferum; assembly: GCF_003573695.1. Classification (NCBI taxonomy): domain Eukaryota; kingdom Viridiplantae; phylum Streptophyta; class Magnoliopsida; order Ranunculales; family Papaveraceae; genus Papaver; species Papaver somniferum. Next base: position 65,631,627 of record NC_039365.1, read on the forward strand.
TAAATCTTGAAAAATCTTCTTGCCTCCGTTTACATTCTTAAAAAATGTATTTTTCCTAATTACATCCCAAAACTATCAATTAAATCGGAAAAAAAAAAAGAATTTTAAAAAACCTGATTAGCCCGGTCATGAATCTCTTTTCTGCAAAACTTGATTAGCCCGAATCTTTTTTCCGCCAAATTTTTACTTGTTGTCCTGCACAGCAATTGGATTTTTGTTACTATTTTGTATGAATGATTTGGAATAAAGATTATGATTTGAATGGAGCTAATACAAAACAAACAATGGAGCTAAATTATGATTTGCAAAGATTATTTTTCTTAATCTGCTTTTTTTCTATAATCAAAAGTTAAAAAAAAAAGTTAGATATTATTTTCCTTATCGAAAAATATTATTTCATGGTTGCTAACTAATTGTGGCTATTTTGTTTGAGATTTTATTACCTTAATTGGGAAATTTTACTATTTCTTCATTCTATATAATTGTAAAATTTGGTAAGATGTTCTCTGTATAAAGTGATGCAGCAAGTGTGGAATCTCATCGTTCTTCCGATAGTTTTTTTTCCCACATGGTTATGGTTTATTGTTTTTAAATATTAGGGTTTATTATTTTTGCCATTATATTGCCGGTCTTTTTGATATTAGGGTTCACTTATTAATGGTGGTTTTGGGTTTGCAGGTAATACACCCGAAAAAGTCAGGACTTTTTGGCTTTGCTGAAAACTAATACCGGGCTAATAAGAAATATTTCCAAGATGACTTTTTTTTTGCACGATATTATTAAAAACTAATCACGGAAATATTGACATGTTTGTTTTCGTTTTTAGACTTCTTTTTTTTCGTTGGTATTTTGATCATTCGATTGATAAAATCCTGGGTTTTTGTTCTTAATGGAACTTTGAGTTCTTATTTGACTTTAATATAGTGGTTTTTGATTTGCAGGTGCTAACTGTGCTTCTGGGATTCTAATCGTAGCAAATTAACAATTGGTGAAACCATAAATATATCAGGTAATATGTTTGAAAACTTTGCTTTACACGGATCTGCTTCTCCTAATCACGGAAAATTGGCATATTTGGGTATTTTGTGTGCTTTGCAGCGTTAGTTATCGCAGCTCCTGCTCTTTTTATTGCCAAAATTCCCTGATATCTTATTGAAGTTCATGCACATTTTTCTTTCTTATTGAGTGTGTTTATAGTGTTCATGCACGGATCTGTTTCCCTTTCTTATTGAGTGTGTTTATAGTTTTCGTAGCTATATGGAAATTCCCTCATGCTTTATTTGCTCTGACATGGAGTGTCGTTGCTTCTTTCTTTGATCTGGCAGGTTAGATCTTTATTGCTTTCTTTGATCTTGATTATTTCGTTTCCTTGATTGGATGAGTCTTAACCCTACCTCTTTCTTTGATCAGACATGTTACATCTTTACTGCTTTCTTCGAGCTGACGTTTATTTTCCTTACTGTTGTTCTTGATCTGATAGGTAATACTCTTACTGGCTTTTAGATCAACCTCTATCAGTATGATCTTACTATTAATCGTCTTTGGTACTTCTGAATTTAAAAGTGCAGTAAAAAACACTGAATGTCGAACAAAAAAAGATGAATGTTATGAGCCCTAGCAATATTATAGCATTTAATTTTATTTCGGTGGTTCGATGGTTTTCAAAGGATTTTTTTTCTTCATTCAGAAAAAATAAAAACCTTCCTCTAATATTATTAGAAATTTACGTCTATTATTGTTGTGCAGGGGTCCGTATCTTCTGTGCCAAAGCATTGGTGAGCCACCTGTGCCAAGCCAATAAAACGGTGATACCTGTTCCATTTGATTTCGGTGCCAAAGCATTACTTTGATGCTGTTACCTAACAGAGAAGAGTAGAAAAAGGAAACTCCACCCGGCTTTGCTGTTACAAATCAAATGGAACAGGTGTCACCAATTTATTGGCTTGGCACACGTGGCTCACCAATGCTTTGGCCAGAAGATACGAACCCATTATTTCGATGCAGACATAAAATGCTTATATTGGTAAATAGATTTGTTCTAATATCCAAAAGGGATAGATAAAAATGAATGAATTTCATTATTATTACTTTTGTTAATAAAGGTTATTTCTTAACCAAAAAAAAAGAAGCAAATTCCATACCCACGCGAGAAGTTGCTCAAAATATTTTGGACAAATATCGGCAACGAATAAATATGGAATTATTTCAAAAGAATAAGAAAAATAAGGAAAAAAATATATATTTAAATACGACCTAATATTATTTATTTAAAAATATTATGATTTTATTGCTATGTATCTTAATATTGTTCATTTAATATACTTAAGTAAATGCGGTAAAAAATAGTTCAAATAAGGTAGTCAAGTAATTACGTGGATTGAGCTTGCCAAAAACAATACAAAAATAAATTTTTTTTTTGATATTTTTAGATTTTATTTCAAATTGAAAATATTCTGCCTATTTATAGGCTTAATGTCTCTCAATATAAAAAGCATTCCACATAATGCTAAGCCAGCCATTATTTCGATGCAGCTTTCTTCTAATGTTTACGTATTTGTTTTGCAGGTATTTTGTAAGTCGATTGGTGGCTGGCGCAGTAAATGTTCTTTCAATGTAACGGTAATCTTCTATGGTTTCTAATTCTTAACTTAGAGGAAATATTGTTAGGGTCTTATGTTGATTTTCATTAATGAGCATTTATCCGAGAATTATCATCGGCACGTATAGGTTACTTCACAAGCTATTTATCTCTCGGCTACTGTGATCGATTCAGTCCGAACTAATTCTCTCAAATTTGTCTGCAACAACAAGAAGTAAAATGATCCCAGTAATCCCATTACAAATAAGGTATTCAAACTTTTAGATTTACATTTCGTTCAGTGATCTTTTCCTCTTCGAGTTGGCATGGATTGACACATATATATTCAATATTCAAGTTCTTTTTGGTTTATATGATTTTCTATCTTCTGGTTTATATGGATTTCCCAACGATATTGAAACATTTGTCTTCAATGGTTTCTACAATTCGTCATAGTGTAGCTTAACTGATGTGTATGGTGTGCTTTTTTGTATTTGTAACATTCTTTATTTGTTCTTACTTGGTGTTTTTTGTTCTGTTTCAGATTTGAAATCACTGATTGTTGTGGCCATAGTTGCTTATAATATCCCAATTATTGTCACATGGTGCTTCAGAAGAACCAACACATCAGGTGGCTATAGTGTTTATGTATCTTTCTGTGTTGCTTCTTTAGGGGCTTGGTGCGCGTTTTTTTGGTATCCCAATTATCTCCCGTTGTAACATGGAGCTTTAAGAGAACCAGTACCAGGTGGTGATGTTTTTATAACTACGGTGGTAGATACCATTGCCGTAACATGGCGTTTGATAGATCGAAGATGGTGATATTTTTGCCATCCGATTGATGCCCCATGTAAATATTACACTATAACACCAGTTATATATATTTATTCTCATTGGGATTGTAGTTTCCATTTATTGTGTAGCTTTAGGTGATGTGCATGGTACATGATTCTTTGAAAACAAAATAATGTTTAAACACGTGGTTCTTTGGTTATAACTTTTTTTTTAACTGACAATGTTTAAGCCTGTGATGGAAGGATAAAATTTGCCAATCTTTGGCTATAGTGTTTAAGTTTTCATGTATGTCTTTGTATTTGTACTTCAACAACTTGCTATGCGTTTTTACTTTACATCCGATATCACAGTTTGTTGATGCGAGAAGCATATTGTAAGATCAGATTGATACATGCATGTTGAGTTCAGAATCGGGAGGCGCATGGAGCCAAATACTACATTATAGTGATTTTTTATGCGTAATGATTGTAATATTAGATATTTAAATTCGAAATTAATTTTTATGCTTCTGATTTTGTAGTTCATACTATAGAAAAATTATGATTGAACTTACTGGGAAATTGCAGGGAATTAAAATTCATGTTTTGTGGTCAATAGTAATGCATGGTACTGTTTTGTGAAACGAAGGTTCTGGGAGTTAACATCACATATTTAGTACATCGGTGTTTGAATACGTACACTAGCGTGTTAGAAATGCATGAAAAATGTTGAGAAGTAGCACCTTTGTTCTTTCTAAGATTGCGGTCTGGATTACATAATTTTGTGATCTACTGTTAACAATTTTATTTATAACAGTTTTTGTGATCCACTCACTGGTTCTGTTATTTTTTTCTCTAGCTAAAAAACTTCTTTCCAAACTTCTCTCCGAATTTGGGAAAATCAATTCAGCAAGAACACCAAAAGAGCCACCAAAAAAAATGTAAAAATGGCCAGTGACTGTGAAATAAATAAGTAGAAGCAGTGAAAATGACTGTGAAATAAGTAGAAGAAGTAAAAATGGACGACCATGCCAGCTATTGATGATTAAGAGATTCATGTATAAGTAGAAGTCCGGTTGCTATTGGTGGTGGTACTGCATCTTTACTATTTTTTTGCTATTTTTCGTAGAACTTTCACTTCTTATTGAGTTGACATTTGAATTTAAATAGTTGGCTTTCTTCTTTTGGTGGAGGGATATTGTTGTACATTTGATCTTTTGATGTAGCAACAAGGAGCTACAGTGCACATAGGTATGCAAGCAGAAGCACATGGCTAAGCCAAGCAAATTATAGTGATGTCAAATAAGTACATAAAAACTTCATGGTTGGGCTATTTTCGTGTTCATTAGAATGCAGAGGAGGTGCAAGTTGAGGGTGATTTCATGTCTCTAGCTTGAAATTTGGGGCTATTTTCGTTCTTCGTTAGAATTGTATGATTACCAACGTCAGTTTACCATAGAGTATAATGAACAGGGACGAAGCCACCACTCATATGCTACGGGCTCGAACAAATTTTGTTCTGAGATTCACCAAAAAAAAAAAAAAACCTAATATGGAGGTTCAGGTGGTATAAAATTTTGCATTTTCACGAAAACATCATAAATCTCATTTTGAATACATCAATCAAGAAGAGGAAATTTTGCACGTAGAGAATCCGTCGGGCTGAAAATAAGAAAAATGATTTAAATGATCATTTTACACCTTCACTATATAAATTCAATTTTACTATTAATATTTTCCCAAATCACATAAAATCTATGCACATTTTGCATCTATAATATTTTGGTGGGTGCAAGTGGGGTTAATGCGTTCCTCTTGATATCTTTTTCCTGCCTTTTTTTTCTTCTTTTTGAAGCAATTTTCCTACCTTATTATCGATGCATCTTATATTCTTACGTATGTAAATAGATATAAATAATGGTGTGGATATGAGAAACAATAATATTATTATAAACTTGGGTAATAATTATTCTAAAAAAGCCTCGGATGATAAATAGTGTTTTGATTCGTGATTCCTCTTTTTTTCTTAATAGGAAAGAAGGTACATTAAGAACTTAAACTTTATAATTTTACATAAGAGAAGCATTTCATGAGATCTCCAAACTCTTGATCGGACACTCGATCCGCTGACCTCCTACTTGAGAATCAGGCTCCTATTCGATTCGTGATTCCTCAAAATCCTTTTCGTGTGCAATTTTATATATGTAAATGGATAAAATAAGAATGTAGAGTTGGGAAAAGTTTACAAACTTAGGTGATCAATCAATTAACAAACCGGCACTAACTAAAAAGAACTCTTAAGAGAAGGGAAATAAATTTTTAAGGAGTTATTTTGTAGATAATAATAGTATTATTTTGACGGGATAATGCGGGGAGGAGCAAAATTGAGCGTGGAATATTTCTTCCCATAAATGCAAGTATACTACAGTACAAACCCTTTTAATTAATACTCGATTATTTAATAAACTCTCTTACATAATATTTTTGGCTGGTCCCGAGTCGGGAACAACGTGCCAAATTAATAATTCTCTAAAATTATAAGATAATATTTTTTTGGTTACCTATGTAGGTCTCATATGAAATATAAATTAATAATGCATTATATATATAGTCAATACATTAATGATTTACGAAGACTTTTTGAAAAATGATTCAATTGTCTTCTGTTTTTTTGCTAAAATCAATATCGCATTGAATTTCATTTCTAATTTTTCATATCATTGTAAGAATTTTCTGTGTTATTGGATTATCCTTGTGTTTATGATCTTTTCATATCATGCTCTGGGAATTTAATCGGTCATTATTGGTTTTTTAACACCTTTAAGATGAGAAGCCATATTGTGTTTATGATTTTTTTTTGTCAGTAGTATGATTCCATATTGTATTTATTTAAAATATTTTTTATTCGTTAGTAAAATGATTTCATATTGTATTCTATATGAAATATATATTTTATTTTTGGATTATACTTGTTTGTTTATAAACTAATTATTTGATACGAAATTTATCTATAAATTAATAATTATTAATTTATCGATTAATTAATATCTCGTTTAATTAATAAATTTTGATGGTCCCGACAACATTAATTTATAGAGTTTCTACTATAGATGTCCACTTTTTATTATTTCACGCGCATCAATTGAATTAATGTGATATATGCTCTGGTATGAAAATCAAATGAAAAATCTTAAGAAGTATAATATAATTAAGTCATGACAAACAACGAAGATATAAGTAGGTCTCTGGAAATCTAAGATTGCACTTTTCCAATGATATAAGGTGAGTGTGGTTGCTAAAAATCAAGTTGGACAAATTTTTAGAGAATCAAACAGTTGCACCATTTTTTCTTTTCTTTCTGAAATTATGATGTATCGCGATTTCGATGATACTTCTGCTGATATGAAGTGAAAGAACACGATGATTTGGTAGACGGTAAGAGATATAAGAAAACAAAAGCATAAACTCAGATATTTTAAATGATATCAAAATTTGGAAGAAAAAAAAAGGAATGAAATATCTTTTAACCATTATTGAGAAATTGCACTACAAGCCCATGCCACTTTAAATTATTTTTTTCCCTATTGCATCGGTTTTTACTAAGTATTAAATAACTTTATCATGAGCTAATTAAAATTATTAATTCTTAAAATGCAATTAATTAGGATATAAATTCACAAACAGAAAACATACCCGTGGGTAGTACGGGTGAAAAACTAGTTCGTATACATTTGCATGTTACATGTTTTGGGAGGATCTCTTTGGCCATAAAATGACCTCTGCGGAAACATAAAGAAAAACCTATTTGAGGAATAACAGCAGCAACTTGATGTAAATATTAACAAGTTTCTTTATATGTGTTATGCAATGATATGGTTATGAGTTTGGTTGATTCATATCACAAGTACTATGGTGTGGCCACATCCGGGGTTTGTTACTGTATTTCCAAAAAATTTAAAGTACCAAGGTGTGGCCACATCCAGGGTTTGTGACTGTATTTCCAAAAAATGATGGTATATATTTCAATGTAATAAGGTTACAGTTAAGTTAGATGCAATCCAGATGCATCTGAATTTGTCAGTCTACAACGCACTACTCATGTTTTTGCATTTCATTGAAGATAAGATTTTTGTTTAAGTATCACTGTCTAAAATTTCTCACCACCTACCGCTTGGTGTCTGTTTCAGGATTATAATTTTCTTGGTGTTTTAGCAATATATTCCAGAATTAAACAAATACCGACAAATGTACCGACAAATTTGTTGTACATGGGCCATAATTAAACATGGCTTAAAATATTCGTTACAATAGGTCTTACAAGCACCTTTACTGGATACTTACTACGTTCATTTATGAGATTTTGGTTGCTTACCTAATTGAGAAAGTCCCTATTGAGCAGCGGAGGAAATTGGTGCAAAATTTTTACCATAAGATTTGGATGAGTTATGGATGTGTAAAACAGATCCTTCGTTTGTTACCTTTTTATTATTTATTTTTTTTGAAGCATGAGTGATTACTTTAGATGATCTATTGTGATTATACAATGCAAAAGCAATTGGAAAATTTAAGAATTATTAAAGATCTGAAACAAATGGGTTAAAAAGACACATAATAATTGGATAGATCAGAAGAGACAAGATCATATAAAGAACAAAACGAGTTTCACAAATGCAAAGAATGTCAAAATATCAAAATTAAGAAAAGAATTGGAACAATATAATCCGGTCAAATTCCCTCCGCTTTCTTCTGTTACTCCGCGTTGAAAAGTTAAATAATAAGAAGACCGGAAAAATATCCGAATATACTCTAATAAAGCACGCGTAATTGAGGATATGGAAACTACTTGGTGAATATAGCAACATGACAAAATAGGGATCCAAATATCAAATCTGGGTCACCCCTTATGTAATATTTTTTTAATTTTTAATCTAGCCCTCACTAATCAGGTTTAGTGGTTAATAATAATTAGTAAAATCTTAAGTATTTATGGGATAAATTAGTGTGTATTTTTATTTGAATTTGTGTGAGTGAGGTGAGAGTAGAAGGAGGGGGAAAATATTTTTGAGTGGATTTTTTTTTGTGAAAATGGAAGATGATTGTGAGGAGAGAATTGCAGCTGCTGAATCTTTAGCTCAACTACAACAAGAAGCATATCTTCAGATAACAACTCACAATTAGACTTATACGATGAACCAACACCCTTGGAATATGATTTTCGTGAGCATGAAGTGTTTTTTGAAGAACCAAACCAAGAAAGTAAACAAGTTCAACATACAAGCATCCCCAGCACACATGTAATGCTGCAAAGAGATCGAAAATTTGATTATTTATTTTGAAATCGCCATTCTTTCTCTAAAAAAGCTTGGTACCGGCATACTCATAGTATGAATACCACGCCGGAACCGGTACGGTATTCATACTATTTCCATGCCGGTAAAAGATATCCCTCATTTGGAAACTATTTCCGGCGTAGTCTTCAACCAAAAAACCCATGTCGGCACACAGTTAACTTTTTATCTACCACCGAATATTCAAACCGGCATGGTGCCCTCCTAACTTTCCATGCCGGTACCAAAAAAAAATATCCAGGAGTTGAAGAATTTCGAACTTAAATACCGGCGTGGTATATAAATTATCGAGCACGCCGAAAACTAATATCGGCTTGGTATATAAATTACGGACCAAACCGGCACAAAATACAGGCATGGAATCTTACACATCTAGCATGCCGGTACCACTAGAAAAACATCCGAAAGTTAGTCACTTTGCTAGTAATATACCGGCGTGCTATATAAATTATCGAGCACGCCGGTACCTGATACCGGCGTGGTATATTAATTACGGACAACGCCGGCATACATTACCGGCTTGAAACCTTACATATCGAGCATGCCGGTACCACTAGAAAAACATCCAGAAGTTAGTCACTTTGGTACCGGCGTTGTTTTAAAAGTATAGGGAATGCCGGCTCCAGTTTCCGGCTTTGGTTGTTTTGGCGGAACTGTCGTCGAGCATGCCGGAAATTGTACCCGGCATAGTACTTTAATTTTTTTGGAACTAATTCAATTTTATTTTCATTCATTCCTTAGATTGTGACATACACTGATCCAACAAATTCCAAACCGCTTGGTCCGGCTACGTCCGAATACTATAAAATACCTCCGATATGTTATCAAACAATACTTTTCACCTAGTTTTTAGAACTCTATGTGGGGATTGCTTGTAATGAACCTTATAATCTTCCATTGTTGTCCTTATGTAGGGAATAAAATCTCCACAGGAAGCAATTGCTTGGGCAAAAGAGACGGCTCTTAAGAACATGTGTGTGTTGGTGAGGAATACTCAACGTTCAGATAATCGTTTTGAGATGGTTTGCGAGAGAAGTGGGCAATACAAGAAGAAGGATAGCCATAAGAGAAATGGTTATGTATATCTAAAGAAGACTAATAGGGTATACAAGACTCGTACGAGGAAGGATAATTTCCCCTTTAAGCTTGTATTCTATTTAAGAGACAAAGAAAAGGAATGGGATTGTGCAGTGTGGTTTGGCCGTCATAACCACCGGGATCCGAAATATTTTGTTGGTCACTCCCTAGTTGCGAAGCTAAAACCTCATGAATTCAAGGATGTAAAGATAATGACCAAAGCATGTATCAAACCAAGAGTGATTCTCAGAGGATTCAAGGAAAAGTATGATCAGAACGTTTCTTCTCTAAGTATAATTTACAGCGCACAAGCAACCATTAGAAGGGTGGAATGGGAAGGGAGGACCGTAATGAAAGAATTTGAGAAGATAGTTTGGGATCACAACTACACGCGTATCATTAAAAGAGGAACGGACAACAAACCCCTTCAAATATTCATTGTGCATCCTTTGCTTTCACAATTGGCTCATACATGTATGGTTTTCTTATGATGGATTGCACCTACAAGACAAACAAATACAACATGTCGTTGTTCAACATCGTGGGGAAAACATCGGACAAGGTATCATTTACATTGGCTTGGAGTTTAATGGAAAACGAGAGGGATTACAATTATCATTGGGCATTAAGACAATTGAAATTATTGTTCCCGGGAAATCAATTTCCGATGGTCATCATAATCGATCAAGATGACGGACTAATGAATGATATATCTGATGTATTTTCGGATGCACAAAATTTCCTATGTACGTATCATATACGTCAAAATGTGACAAAACATTGTCATGCTTTGTTTGAACCCTCTAAGGCGGATATTAAGAAGATAATGGTTGCTCAATTAGAGGAAGATGTTCGCAAGAAGAAACTATCACCCGAAGAAGAAGAAGATGAAAGAGGAAAGATTAAAGAGCGAGTGGACAAAGAACACGATGAAAATCATAAGAGGTGGTTGTAATTTCTAAAGGATTGAGAGAAATTTTATTGGTCTCTTACCGAGGATATATATGAAAAGAGATTGAACATTTTTATTGCAAATATAACGAAGTGTATCCAAGTGTCGTCTCATATTGTCGGGATAAATTGTTGGATAAGTTCAAGGAAAAATTTGTGCGTGCATGGACAAATCGGTATAGACACCACGGGAATGAAGCAACTAGTATAGCGGAGTCCACTCATGGAAGATTTAAAGATCTCATCCAGTCCGGCCAAGGAAACATGGTTATAGTCACCGAGGCATTTGAACAATACTTTAAGGCTGATGTCGATAGGATCAAGAAATATTTTGAGAAAATCTCAATGTAAAGGATGACATCACATTTTTGATATGGTAAATTGCTCCAAGGAATAGAATTCAACGTCTCGCAATGGGCAATAAAACATATGATTAAACAAATGGAAATGGAGATAAACTATGGAAAACCGGGTGATGTGTGTATTTGTCCCGACGTGTCTTCGTTGGGGCTTCCGTATCATCATATGCTTGTGAAGTATGAAAAAGTGATACCTTTTGAGGTTATTGATCCGTTTTGGAAGCAACTATCTTTTAACCCTCCCCCTACGGAAGCTCCCGGACAATCACCATGGGATACAAACGAAGCAAAGGAATTCTATGAAGCTTACTCACGTGGAAACTCGGCTAGCGGACAAGTATTGTTGAGACAACTAAGGATAATTACACTCCCATGGATAGAACAAAGTGAAGATCCAACAAAGGTAGATCCGCCCGGTAGACCACAAATTAAAACGACAAAGAGAAAACAAAGGAAAGAATTGAAATCAATGAGTCAACGCGAATGTGAAGACGAGGCAAGTAAGGAATGAGACTCAACCGAATGTGAGCTTTCGGAAGCAAGGTTCGCGAAAGCGCCGGTTCTAAAGAAAAGGGGTATGCCGAGGAAGGAACCTCCATCAAGTCAACAACAAACGGGGAATTCCTTATCCACACCACAAGTCGATGAAGTGCCGGTTCCAAATAAAAGAGGTAGGCCGAAGAATTTACCGATATCAAGTCAATAACAAATGACGGATTTCGTATCAACACCACAAGCCGATGAAGTGTCGGTTCCAAAGAAAAGGGGTAGGCCGACGAAGGTACCCGCATCGATTGAACAAGAACAACAAGCCGAGGAAGAGGATTCCATGCCTAGAGTCGATGTAGCGGAGGTTAGAAAGAAAAGGGGTAGGCCTAGGAAGGTACCAACAATGATTGAACAATGAGAGAATTCCAAAGTCACACCCATAGTTGAAGGGGAAGCTTTGCATATCAAAAATGAAATGCCGAATAAGGAACCTACATCAAGTAAAGTACATCAACAACACGATGGTGAAGTAGTCCCTTTTAAAAAGCAAAGGGGTAGGCCAAGGAAGTACGAACTCCCAACACATACCGAAGACTTTGGAAGTGTAGAGATTGTAGAGGATGGAATGGATATAATTAAGCTGCAAATTCGTAATATGAAGATGTATAAGGATTCCAAAACAGGTAAGACTTATAGACATTACCATACCAAAATAGAGGGTTATGTAGACCAACTTCCCGAGTTTATTCGCGAGTATATTGTATATACGGATGATGTCGATGGAGATGGAAATTGTGGCTATCATGTCGTGACTGATAAGCATGTATATGCTACATTTTAGACACATATTTATATTAGCTATGATACAATATTTTAGTTACTAATATTGTTTTAGTGCTTTTGTAGAAAGTACAAGTGAATTCGATCATCCAGCGAATAAACAGAAAAATGTGAGACTTAATGGTGTTTGCAACCACAATGATGAAATGTGGTTGGCCTGGTATTTCCATGTATCAGCAACCACAATGATCAATTATGTTGTCCTGGTATTTCTATATATCAGCAGCACTTATTATGTTGGCCTAGTATTTCCATGTATCAGCAACCACAATTATGAAATGGGGTTGGCCTGGTATTTCCATATATCAGCAACCACAATGATGAAATGAGGTTGGCCTGGTATTTCCATATATCAGCAACCACAATGAAAAAATGAAAAAATGTAGCTGGCCTGGTATCTCCATATATATATCAGCAGCATAAAATTGTTTCATAGGCGAGGCACAAACACAACAAAGGAATTGAAATCAAAATGGGGTTGGCACATGCAAACTGAAAATGAGAAGTATTTTATCTTTCTTACTTTATTACAAATATATTCCACCGAGAAAGATTATTTGCCATGTGAAGAATTAATTGAGGAATATTTACACGTGAGATTATTTTGGAAATAAAATAATTCTTTCTTCATTTGGGAGATTTTGGAAATAAGGAGAGTTTATCATTTCATTGGAAGAACGAGGTGGCAATACTATTTGGGAAAACATACTGATGACGACATCAACTTGTGTGCAAGTATTTCATAGAATAATTTATTTTGATACTTTGTTTAATGAAATAAAAGAAAGGGAAGGTGTATAAGAAGGATGTCGAATAAATGAAAATGGGGGGCACCCGGCGACAATGCCGCAATAAAGGAAGGGTTTTGAAGTTTTTTTTTCGATTCTTCATTTTTCATTAGTTAGAGTTTAATTTTAATATGTTTATGGCTTTTTAGAAAGTCATTTCTAGCTAGTGTTATGTTAGGGTTTAGGTAGAAACCAATAAATTGTGTAAACTTTATACTTATATGCTCAATAATTATTTGAATGACTAGTAGTTTTTCTCCATATAGCTTGGTCTTTTATTGTTCATGTGATTTCATTGATTATTTATGCTTTTCAATTGATATGGCGTGCTTTGGTTAAATCCCTTGACGTGATATGCTTTAGGATTGATAGGTAATGCTTTAGAATCGCTATCCATGAAGCGAAGAAAACTATAGTGGATAAACAATATTTGAAAATGCATGGAATTTATTTTTAATGAATAGTAGAATTAGCATAATTAATTGGTGGAAACCGAAAACCCTAATAACCCACTGATAGACGCATTTATGTGTCTAATTTGTCCCAATTGTATATATTGTTAGTGCTCGATTTTGTACTTATTTGGTTATTTTATGTCTTTGTAGGTGTTTTTGGAGAAATAAGCTTTTGCGGCGAAATTGGCTCAAAATGTGGCATTTGAACCTCCGTAGATAACGTACCAGAAGCTCCCCAGAAGTATGCCAGAGACACCCCAGAAATACCCCGGAGGAACCCCGAAAAAGTGCGGAAAACATCCCAGAAAAATTACTAAAGGCACCCAACTTTTGGTTATTTCCACCCAATAATTTTATTTCAGCCCCACTTGTTATTCGCACCCCATCAGAGGATAGGGGGCATCCTTCTTCACATTTCAAATTAACGTTTTGGCGGGAAAATGTTTCCAACGAGAACATAATTTAGGGTTCGATAGTTAGGCTATTTTGGGAGAGATTCAATCGCCAATATCAACTAGGATGGACTCTAATGGACTTAACAGAGCTTTTATGGGCAATTTCCTCGATCCAATTGGGCTGAATCGTCGATTCCAAGCAAAACAGAGGGCTGTCTTTCACGGGTCTTCTGTGGAGTTGGTTTTGCGAGATACGTGCAGATAAGGGAAAGTTAGGATAGAGAATATCTTGTATGGGATATTTACTGAATCCTAAGAATAATTGTAACAACCAGGGACGCGTACATAAGCTAAAAAAGAGATTTTCTCTCAACTGTTGACCGAAGAGAATAAAAAGAATATTCATAGATAAACTCGGATTTGTGGGTTTTGCTGGGTATAAAAAGGCTGGTTCGAGTCTTAGAAAAGTTATCAAGAAGTTTGGGGAAGTTTAGAGACCACATAGACGCAGCAGAGAGGCTGGAAGACGAAGAACAGGAAGCTGCAGGAAAGCTTCCTGTTGCTGCTCGAAGAAGAAGAAGAAGACGAAGAACAGACAGTCAGAAACCGTCGTTCTTCAACAGAGGCAGCAGCAGTTTACATGTGTCGTTGTTTACAGCAGTATCGTCTTATCGTTCTTTCTTTGACGCCTTCTGTGAGTCTCAGAATCGCTGTATTATAATTTCTAACTCTTTTAATCATACTTTGAGCATCAATAATGTATTTTGAGAGCATGATTAATATGAGTATCTAAATCCCAACACTGGGATGATGGAGGAAGCCGTTCTTTACGCATATGATAATTATATTTAATTCTTTTATGACTACTTGCACTTTTATTAATTGTTTTATGATTTTTCTTAATTGGTTGTTATATCGTATGATGATGTATGCTTGGTCGAAGTGCTTTTGATGCGTCATGCTAGTGATTTACAATCAATCTTCTAAAAATCTACCTTGGCAAGAATAAGAGTCGATATCATTTGAGCTATAATTGTTTGGGAATAAATATATGAATTGTGTGAATGATTAATGGTAGAATCCTGAGTCCTAGTATCTCTTGATCTTGTGACATATTCTGTATACACAATTTTTTTTTTTAAATCTTTTCAAGTCCGAGCAACGAACTCTTATTTACCGCATTAAAATTATTACAATAAATGACGCCGCCGACGCGGACTTGTTTTTAGGTTTATTTTTTTTTACTATTATTTGTTCCTTTTTACGTTTCTTTTTGTGTCTTTGATTTACAGGTTCGAAGTGGAATACTAAGGACTTGGGAACAAAAAGCTTAAAGCTAAAAGCTAAAAGCTAAAAGAGAAGAAAAAAAAGACATAATTTTTTTTTAGGATTTAATTTTTATTATTATTTTTTTTTGTATATAGCTTTTATTTATTTTTATTTTTTCTAGAATTTGTAAATAGGCTTTATTTTTCATAATTTTTGTAATTTTTGGAATTTTTATTTGGACTTTATTCTGGACTTTTGGACATTTTTTTTTTTATTTTTTTTAACCCTAAGGAAGGGTCTTATTATTAATAAAAAAAAATTGAATATAAATTGTTTGCAGGGAAGGACGACGATTACAATATCGTCTCGGCCCCTCGGGTTCGTACATGACATAGGAGTCGTGGCCCGAGTCGACTTCAACGGTTCATCCCCCGTCTGGTACGGGAGGTAAGCTTTCGAAACACCCGCGAATCCCCTGTTAGTGGGTTTACTGTATTCCTTAAGGTGATTCATTGATTGAGGACGAATTTGGACTGTTTTTAAATTCCTAGTAAAGGGCAAGGACTGGCCAATACAAGATAAGGGTTCGGATTTCATCACCGCTCCCTTCTTGCTCGCCTTAGGAAAACGAAACCTAACGCGAACCCAAGCTTAAAACTTGACTAGAACGAGACTGATAGGGTATCGCGCTTATCAGGAAAAAATTTCGAAGGATATTGGTTACTTTCTTAAGCACACCTCGAAGTTCATGATGGTTTCTGTGAGTTGAATGCGTGACTGCGCCGCCTTGTGATAGCGGTGAGGCCTTGGGTATCAAAGCTCCACTGAGCTTCCCTCGCCTCAATTCAACTTACTTTGACTCGGATTGATTCCAGAGGGGTTTGCTTAAATTGTAACGAATTCCCCTCCGAGAGATAGAAGCAAGTCTAGAAACAATCTAAGTGAAGCCATCATGCTTTTTGTTTGCTATAAATCTTTAGGTTTGTTTTGGTGGAGTCGAGTCGGCCTTGTTTGTGGTTGTGTAGAATTCCCTTGCAATTAAGAATGTCGAACTGGTATGATAGAAGCCAATACAATGAGTATCGACCTGAATTTGAATATGGACATCATCAGTTTTATGACCATGGTGGGAATAGTAGTTGGGAACGCCAACCTTTTCAAGGTTATGGTTCATACCATGGTGAGCCCAATTACTATCCACACGCGAATTGGTCTTACGATCAAGAAAATCAGGAACACTGTAGTACTGGTTACTCTTTTTTGGAAACTAGTCCTGATTATGATATTTCTGAACCTGTTCCATATCTAGAAGAGACCCAACAACGGATTGAAAGGACGTATAAACGTTTAGTTGCAATGAATAGTTCAAAGGAAGAGTGTACACGATATTCTGAGATGATAAAAGAGAGTGGTGAACGTATAAGTGTTATTCTCAGTGAAATTCAGGCACGTCTAGAGGCAGAAAATGAACAGTTGGCTAATGCTGCTCGAAATAATCTAAATTTCCAAAATAGGGTTTCTAATTCTACCCTTGATATCAATAGTGAATATTTGCCTAATTTAGAGGACGAGGCTAGAATAAAAGACACTACTTATTTAGATAAGGTTCAATCATCTTTGTACTATTATGATGATGAGGATAGTAGTAATGAAGAATCTGAAATATGTAGGCATAGTGATCAGGAATCTTTTAATCCAATTGAGCTTTATAATGATTATATTATTTCTAGTTCAAATCCAAATAATTTTTATGATTATTCACCTATTCAAAAGGACGAGGATTTGATTAGGGATACCACCGTTTTAGACGATGTAGTTTTTCCTTTTGATTACGAAGCCGATAGTGGTTTAGAGGAACGGGTTTATTCCGAAAATGCTGTTTTAGAGTCTAGCGACTTAGAAACAATAGTATTAGATGAAGAATATATACCCGTAGAGATGAGTAAAGATGCACTACCTGATAATAAATTAGAAGAATCAATTGACCATTTTCAAGAATCTAATGATCCAGAAATTAGGGAGATTGTAACTAGTCTATCTAGAGACACTAAAAACTCTAAGTTTGGGGGTGATTATCACCTTCCTAGTGACTTACCTTTAACTCTCAGAAAGTCCCTTCACTTAGGACTTGATATCTCTGCCTCGACAATTTTACAAGATTACCTTCATACTCGTTTTCCCGAACCTAATGATGCCCAGGAAGAAGTTCAGTCGTTAGAAACCCATCTTCTAGTTGATGTGGTTTTCCCAGGCTATGATCCCCAGATTGACTTTGTTTTCCCACCAAATAGTTTTCTTCCAACTGTGGGAATGTTTATATTCCAAATGTGTCGAATATTAAGTTGTGAGACTAAACCTAAATGCTTTAGGAAATTAGAATCGACACATTTGCTTAAGAATGACCACTACTCTCATTGTGGTCAATTACGTATGTCAAATCTTATTGACTTAGAGGATCCTCAGTTATTTAGGTTATTATTGTACGCTTCTAAGATCATATTTGAGTTTTTCCAGACTCTAGGACCTAATGATTCGGATCCCACCTATGAAGAAACGCAACCAATGAAAATTTTCTATGTAGACCCTTTCATAGAACCTGAACCTGAACCACAATTAGATATAAATTTCTTAATCAGGAAACTAGGTAAGGGCATGTTATTCTTGTTCATTTTCTTGGTTTACTGCGGTTTCCTTTGGTCAGCTCTATTTGGTTTTGAAGACCCACAGTTATTTCGGCTACTGCTATACGGTTCGAGTTGACTAATCCTTTCCAATGTCTGGCTGAGGACTTTAAACTTAGCACTTCTTGGGAGGTAACCCAATCTCATGCAACACGGTAATATCTTTTCTTAACTCTTTTGCTTCAAATGGTAACAGTTTCTCCTTGTTCACGCTTTTAATTTTATCTTTAGAACATTGAGGACAATGTTAGATTTAAGTTTGGGGGTATGGGAGAAACTTTTTAGTTGCAGTATGAATAAATAAACTCCAGAACCTAGAAATTTATACCTATTGAGGATTTCACTAACTAATCTAAGTGGATGGAAACATTTTGGTTGTAGGAGTTGAGGAACCAATCTGATTAGATGGCAACATCTAAAGAGTCTATTCATAAAAGCACAGAGCTCAGTTGTTAGGAATAACATGATAGTTTCACCATATCTCGTTGAGTCCTTTTCACTTCTTTTTTGATGTTGTTTTCTTTTTAAATATGTTTCTAAGTGATTTGGTGGGCCTCACGATTCAAGTTGTTACCAATGCTAGGGTGAAGTAGAGTGATTGAGATACCATGAAAAAAAAAATTGAAAAAAAAAAAAGAAAAAAAAAAGTTATAAAAAAAAAGTTATAAAAAAAAAGAAAAAAAAATTGAGACCAGACCATTTGACCAAAAGGAATAAATTCAATAAAGTCGACCACTGGTACCCTTGTATATGCCAGTGTGTTGATATTAGTCAGACTAGTATCTCAATCCATTAGGATAGGTTCATTTTGGCGGAGGCCTTCAGACAGATATGGGAAACACCGTTCACTTAGTAAACATCAAAACCATCTATGTTTTTCTATATCCATCTTCTTGATCTATCCATGTGATTAGTTTTGACTCCGGATATTGATGTCCATAGTGCGACTATCTTAGTAGAGCTCTATCACTTTATATGAATTTTAGTATGCTTGAGTGCAAACTCGTGTACAACAATTGGAATTTCGCATCAGGGTACTTCTTCCTGTAGTCAATAAGTATGCCAACCAAGGAGATTCTTTAGTGCCTTCCAAGGTTCTGCGTAGATAGCTAAGGTCTGGAGTACAGGTTTTGTGGGTATATCTTTTCTAAGCCCTCCCGAGACTATAACTCGGCCACTAGGGACACCTAGGGGTTTAAAGGCTTATTGCATACGCTAAATGCAATCGACGATGCCTGCGACATTGAGTTAGGATTTTATTTTGTAGTTTTGATTTGCTTGGGACTAGCAAATAATAAGTTTGGGGTATTTGATAGACGCATTTATGTGTCTAATTTGTCCCAATTGTATATATTGTTAGTGCTCGATTTTGTACTTATTTGGTTATTTTATGTCTTTGTAGGTGTTTTTGGAGAAATAAGCTTTTGCGGCGAAATTGGCTCAAAATGTGGCATTTGAACCTCCGTAGATAACGTACCAAAAGCTCCCCAGAAGTATGCCAGAAACACCCCAGAAATACCCCGGAGGAACCCCGAAAAAGTGTGGAAAACATCCCAGAAAAATTACTAAAGACACCCAACGTTTGGTTATTTCCACCCAATAATTTTATCTCAGCCCCACTTGCTATTCTCACCCCATCAGAGGATAGGGGGCATCCTTCTTCACATTTCAAATTAACGTTTTGGCGGGAAAATGTTTCCAACGAGAACATAATTTAGGGTTCGATTGTTAGGCTATTTTGGGAGAGATTCAATCGCCAATATCAACTAGGATGGACTCTAATGGACTTAACATAGCTTTTATGGGAAATTTCCTCGATCCAATTGGGCTGAATCGTCGATTCCAAGCAAAATAGTGGGCTGTCTTTCACGGGTCTTCTGTGGAGTTGGTTTTCCGAGATACGTGCAGATAAGGGAAAGTTAGGATAGAGAATATCTTCTATGGGATATTTAATGAATCCTAAGAATAATTGTAACAACCAGGGACGCGTACATAAGCTAAAAAATAGATTTTCTCTCAACTGTTGACCGAAGAGAATAAAAAGAATATTCATAGATAAACTCGGATTTGTGGGTTTTGCTGGGTATAAAAAGGCTGGTTCGAGTCTTAGAAAAGTTATCAAGAAGTTTTGGGAAGTTTAGAGACCACAGAGACGCAGCAGAGAGGCTGGAAGACGAAGAACAGGAAGTTGCAGGAAAGCTTCCTGCTGCTGCTCGAAGAAGAAGAAGAAGACGAAGAACAGACAGTCAGAAACTGTCGTTCTTCAACAGAGGCAGCAGCAGTTTGCATGTGTCGTTGTTTACAGCAGTATCGTCTTATCGTTCTTTCTTTGACGCCTTCTGTGAGTCTCAGAATCGATGTATTATAATTTCTAACTCTTTTAATCATACTTTGAGCATCAATAATGTATTTTGAGAAAATGATTAATATGAGTAGCTAAATCCCAACACTGGGATGATGGAGGAAGCCGTTCTTTACGCATATGATAATTATATTTAATTCTTTTATGACTACTTGCACTTTTATTAATTTTTTTATGATTTTTCTTAATTGGTTGTTATATCGTATGATGATGTATGCTTGGTCGAAGTGCTTTTGATGCGTCATGCTAGTGATTTGCAATCAATCTTCTAAAAATCTACCTTGGCAAGAATAAGAGTCGATATCATTTGAGCTATAATTGTTTGGGAATAAATATATGAATTGTGTGAATGATTAATGGTGGAATCCTGAGTCCTAGTATCTCTTGATCTTGTGACATATTTTGTATATACAATTTTGTTTTTTAATCTTTTCAAGTCCAAGCAACGAACTCTTATTTACCGCATTAAAATTATTACAATACCCACACTCATTTTGTTTATCTTTAAATTATTTATCATTTCATTTTGTTACGAATTTCTAAAAATCCTTAAAACATCATCTTGTTGATTACTTAATTTTTGGTATTAGTTGGTAGAGTATTTCACACTCCTCGTGGGAACGACCTGTACTTGCCATTGTCTACTCGTTAGACGTTGTGCACTTACAATATATTATTGTAGGTTTCCCAACCTACCAGTGACCGAACAATTAGGAATCTTTGAGACGACGGTTAGTAAAGGGATGACACCATACTGATACGCTAGAAAGAGGATGGCCGGGAAACTTATGAAAAAGAAGAGCTGTTATGAACAATTGGTAGATGATGACGAAGGGTTTGATAGTTTGCATGCTCGGGTGTTAGGGCCAGATCACGAGATGAAGTTCCTTCCTACTGAATATTGGATGAAAATGCCGGTTTGTGGGCATCTTGTAGCGGATACATTTAACTGTGTTGTTCATTATTTTTCCCCCACCGAACAAAAAACTTATAAGCCAAAGTGGCAAAAGTGCGAAGGATCTCTTAAGAAGAGAAGAGTTGTCTTGGCGTTCGTGAACGGGAATCATTTCATTATTCTGAAGATCAAGGAAAATTGTCCATTGCCACTGGTTTGTCCATTGACTAAAAACAAGGATATAATCCCCAATCACTCGGAGGAATGGATGAAGTTGTATGAGGAGAACCACCAATTGTGGGATGGGTTGAAGCTATCAATTAATCCGGAGAAGGGAGAAATTCCTATTCATAAATTAGAAAGTGATGAAGAGTAATTTGGAAATGTGTGGTTCACTTCTACGCAACCTTTTGTTTTTTTGGAAGTTTGAATTGTAATCATTAAACCATATGCTATGTACATGCCGACATGATTTAGTTCAAACTTTACAATTCCGGGAAATTATCCCGGCTTAGAAAGTCTTTTTTCTTTTATGCCGGAAAAGCACCATAAGTACACAGAGATATCAGGTTTAGTGCCGGCGTTGAAATTAACTTCCTAATAATGCCGAAATTCTACACAGATCACTCATGTGTAAGAAAAAGAAAGAGTACCGGCATTGTCTAGAAAAGTGTATCCATGCCGGAATTCTAAATTCCTTTGGTCCGGAAAAGAAGTCAGTATACCGGCATTGCTCTTACAATTTCGACCATGCCGGTTCTGGAAAAAAAACATAAAAATTGCGACATAATTTTATGAGGGAAATTGTGCGATTCGCTACAAACACATCCCCGTAATCCAGTTTGCGTTTCTTGAGCTTACCGTCCACAAACTTCGGCATATAAGGACCATCTTCAATAAGACCCCAAAAAAGGTTTGAAGGGCGGTGATATTCCGGGAGATCCGATACTATGTAGTAATTTTTAATCCATTGGGTTTCTTCCTCAACATCCGCTTCTATCTTCGCTTGTTTTACACGTTCGTATATCTCTTTAGTTTCTTTGCGATATTTTGCTTCTATTGCTCCCTCTTCTTCTACTCTTTTCCTTCTATGTATCTCTTCTTCCATTGCGTCAAGTGACTTGGTGGTTTGCTCCTTTCTTCTAAGTTTTTCTAGTATCATGGGAATTGAGTTGGTGGTGGATGATGATTGATTCCCTATCAGAGTGGATAATTTTTTTTCATTTAAAATTTTTCTGAAATCGGTAGTTGGTGATTGATTTGCCATCAGAGAAATGTGTTGGAGCTCACCTTTTTTTTTTTGAGGTATCAACTACAATAGGTTTATCCACTTTAAATAGATGAGGACACAACGGCTCTTTTCCACTTTATCATTCCGGCATTGTCAGTAACATAGATCCCACGCCGGAAATGGTCTTTACTGGTTTATGGTTTATAAAAAATAGTCGTTATGCATTGAATGTTCAATTCCGGCAGTTAACGGAATATGTTCGACCATGCCGGTATTTTATAGCGGCACGGTAATTAATGTATATAAATTCAAAGCCGGAACATGGTTTATTGCACATAGAATTTTGACACCAAATTCTGGCATAAAATAATACATAGTTTCTATGCCGGAGATATAACATTATTGAATTATGTTAACGATGTAAGCGGGAACTATAATTTATTTCAAATGTAATCCTTGTCGCAGGAAGCACGAATGCACTTAGCACGTGCATCAAGCCTTTAAACCACTTGGTGACCCAAGTGGACGAGTTTAGTCTCGTGAGTGTTTACATAGAGATGTACCCACAAAACCTTACCAAAAACTATCCTAAACACCTAACCAAATACCACTAAACTTATCAATCTTCTTAGGAAGAATCCGTCTCCGATTCACCCAGCTGGTGGTACTCCGTGACTTTGCTTACAATGTGGTTCATGTTGGAATCTCTCTTTTCCTGTAAGTAACGCGTTTTCATGGCTTCATGCTACAAAAACAACACAAAAACTTAGTTTGTTACATAAAATTTGAAAAGGAGTGGATTGTGTCGAATTAATCATAAAGATACTTACAAGTTGTTGAGGGGAGAATCTATTGCGGGTAGCGTGCTCGATCAGGTGTTTCATTTTTAGATACTCAACCACCGCATTTAGGATGATGTCGTGTCGTTACTCGATTTGTTGAGCAGTTCTTCCTTTCGGGTTACCGTAATCATGAATAAATTTGTTAAAAATCTTCAACCACATGGAATACCGCGTGCTGTTATCTATAGTTGAAGGATGAGTTTCGGCGTACCATGCTTGGGTGATTGCTAAATCTTCCTCGGAGTCGAACGATGCCATTTGTTGTATGTGGGATTAGGTACTATACTTAGCTATTTGTAGATGATTATTCTAGGATTTAGGGTTTCTAAGTTAAGAGGCTCAAGGAGATATATAATAACATGCGAGTTTTGGGATTTTGGGTCCAAGTATTAGCTCTCCTTATATACCAAAAAACCTCAACGACTAGTTTTTTTGAAATCACCCAAACTCCGGCATAGAAGTAAATGTGACATAGGATGCCGGAACCCACTACCGGTATAGTTTACCGTTAGATGTTCATGCCGGAACAAGTTAGTTTCTTCACAGAGAAATATGCAATAATTACCGGCATGGTTGAACAACATGGTTTAGCGCCGGTACGATATATCGACATTGAATATATTATTGCGACCATGCCGGCATTTGTGAATTTCAAAAAACAAATGTGTAGTTTTTTGAAAATTAAGACCGTTGGAGATTCATTTCTATATAATACCCCCCATTCCTTTGGAAAAATCTACACAAAGCACGCACCAAATAAAAAAAATCCTTCTCTCAAGAAAGCAACACCAAAAAATAGATCAATCAAGCACGGTTAATGTTCACAAGCGATGGGAGATTCATCATCAAGCTCTATTTTCAAAGTAAGTAGATTGAACATTAATAACAATATATGGACAATTAAAATCTTCACTACTACGCGTAACTAATATAATATTCTCTTACATAATCATCATTGCAGGTGTCAAATTTGAAAGTCACCTTCTCATCTAGCCATGGATTGTCCTTTTATTTATTCAAAGTGTAGAAGCTGTGATGGGACACGCCGGTTTTGGATTGCAAAAAATGATGATGCTGAAAATGGAAGAATGTTTCTAATATGTTTGAATTACCCAAAGTGCGATGAGTTTCAATGGTTTGACAAAGCTGCTGAACTAGCAGAATCAAGAGAAAACCACAAGGGACAATGCAAGCCTATTGATGGGTGTGATGGGTGCTATATGAAGGGAAAGGAATATGTCGAAAGAGAATATGAACTAATGAAGATGGTCCAGACGATGTCTTCGAAGATATTCACGAAAGGATCAAAGGTTCCGCAATTGTTGAAAAGGGATGGCTTACTAAATAGGAGATCATCTTAAACCAAAAGTGCTCCATTACTATGTTTTCGTATGTTTTAATTTAAAGTTTGAAATATAATGTAATAGATTATCTAGGAATGAAATAAATAGAGCATTCGTAACCTGTTTATAAACAATACCGACATAGTATATTTATCAAAATCCAATGCCGGAATAATGCAAAACTATGCAAGAGTAAGAAAATCAGAATTCCGGCGTAGATTCAATAAAAATTTTAATGCCGGAACCACCCATAATCCACAAAGAAACTTGGTCATTTTCATCCATTGTGCCCGGCATGATTTTGGAGTAAATTGTTCCGTGCCGGTACAAATGGCGGTATAGAATTTAAATTGATTTTAATGCCGGAACCAGTACCGGTGCTGCGGAACTTAAACATTTGAATGCCGGTGCTTCTCGCATAAAGAAAACTTATAGAGGCAACATTTTACTAGAAATCTAAACATGTTCAACATAAACCAAACAACTGAATCATGCTTAAATGTTCTTCGTCAAAGTATCATAAACCAAAAGTAAACCAAACAAATAAAGAGTTCAATCAAAAACACAACTATAGAGTTCAACAAAGTTAGAAACTCTTCAAAACATAACAACCACCATCCAAATAACGAAACACAACTATAGAGTTCATCACTTGGTATTTTTCTTCTTGGAAACGGGCACCTTCCTTGTTTCCCCAAACAAAGTTCTTTCACTTGGGTCTTCAATTTTATCAAGCTTTTCCACGACTTCCTTCATTTATTCAACGGATAGCTCCTCTCCTTCCTCGTACTTACAACCTAACATCTTCTTCAACTCACCAAGCCGACGCCGCTATTTTCATACATACAACACATAATTAGTATATATATGTTAATATAAAATTATGTGCACATTAAACGAGTAAGAAATTAACAATACTTACTAGCAATCCAACGGTCTTATTAAGTTGGGTCATCGTAGGTGGTGCCTCTATAGGAGTTGGAACGGGAGGGTTTTTCTGGGGCGGAACTTCGACGTCTTCCGGGCGCACGACAAAAGGATGTGACCATTCCAAGTAATTACCAATGTAGGCAGGATCGGCTTCATCACCATTGATCGCAAGCTCCCAATTACTAGTATCTACCAAACGACGCGGTTCTTTATCCCTCCAATGTATTGATTCTGGAATTGGATCATACTCTACCCTCAACCTTGTGGAACTTGTCATGGACACAGAAAGGTCAAGCTGATACCTTTCAGTAGAGGCTATCATGAAAGAGGGTAATTGCTTGTATCCAAGTTGCCGCATCACACTTTGAGGATCATCCATAACGTATCCCTTTGGGTGGAACAAAGGCCCATTGTAAAATGCAACGTTATGAAACCTCAAATATTGGCGGTTTTCTCTAGCCTCCTTGTAAGGGTCGAACACAACATATTTGGTAGTCATCGCATCCAGAGCCAATCTCATATCTGTCAGTCGATGATTGTTACTGGGCTTCGGATGGTTGTTGAACTGGTATCTCTTGGCTCTAGGCTCCTCGGGGTCATCAACGGGAATAATCTTCAAGAAGGGGTTGTCCTTGAACAATGTTAGGAAATGTTCATAAGACCACACCTATACAAATGTGAAATGATACATATAAAAATCAGTAAATTTTGTTTCTAAGTTCATGATAAGGGTACATGTGAACAATATAAATAAGAACATAAGTTTAAAAACAAAATTACCTGGAGTAGAGTGAAATTCCCGACAAATTGGTTTGTAACCGCCTTAGAGGACCTTCTCATCTCCTTCATCAAATGTTCCATTACCACGGTGCCTCAATAATAGCTAAACACATCTTCTAACGGATCCAAGTATTGAAGGTAGTTTGCACTAACCCTGTTGCCACTAGTGTCAGGGAATACCCTGGTGCCCAAGATGAATAACAAGTATGCAGCGGTTGTATAACGAATCTTTTCAGGGTCCCATCCATCCTTGTCTTTTCTCTGCTTCGTGTTTTCAAACTTCTTTTTAAGCAGCGTCAGCTTGATGGTCTTTGTCCTACTAGTTTTAGATACATAGAAGCTTTCCACATAAGTTTTGTAGTCCCAACCAAACATCTTGTTAGTAAGAGCGTGCAATTTCGACCATTCTAGCTCCGAACAATGATCTCCTTCTGCAATTGATTTGCCGGTAACACTCAATCCTAGAATGTTCTGAGCATCATCAAGGATCAAGGTTATCTCGCCAAACGGGAAGTGCATGGTATCTGATTCACCATGATACCTTTCGAAGAAGCAATTGACTGTCACAATATCTGGCTTCACATAATTTTCAACCAAAGGATATATACCAGAATCCTTTACTAATTTTTGGACCTCTTCACATTCCTTAGACAAATCCCAATGAGACGCGGCTTGGTTTCGGCAAACACGCACAACCTTCTTATGATCCTACAATTATGAGGTAATATGATTAAGAGATTTTGCATAAATATAAAACAATACATATGCACGAGATATAAATTCTTACATAGGTTTGATATATAGTACGAGACCACGAGTCCTTGTAGCCAAATAGATACCCCGGATCCTTAAAAGCTGCGCCCCAAATTCTACCACCATCAAGGTCAGGTATCATGTCATCAATATGAGGAAGGTGCGAACCTTTAACTTTTACTTTGCCTTTGCCTTTGCCCTTTCCTTGTGTCGGTTGTTGACTTGGACCACCTAGTTCTACTACTCGTTGGCTTTGGTTTGCAAATTGACTTGGATCAATCTCATTATATTCCTCCTCACTTTCCTCTTCATCTTGCTCATATTGCTCATCTTCCTCCTCAACAGCTCCGGTAGATTCACGGATTACGATTTTACTGAAAAAGCGGGGGTCTAACAAAACCACCCAATATTTCGCTTAGCAATCTGTATGGACTAACTCCAATATACTTTGCTAGAGAATAAACTAGACAGTCAGACTCAATCTAGACTAAAGTATATCGAGGAGTTAATGTCTCTCTCTTGTTTTGATTTACTCAAACTAATAGAAATCAGCGAGTCTTTAATCAAACACAATGAATAACTTGGATAGTACCAAATACCAATATCCAAGGATCAATTAATGACAATCAACAACCAAAGGTTGGATTACTCTAATTGATGATCTAACGCACAACTTTATTATTTCAATTATAAAGATAAAACAATACAATGTGGAAATTGAAATAACACAGACACCAGAAATTTTGTTAACGAGGAAACCGCAAATGTAGAAAAACCCTGGGACCTAGTCCATATTGAACACACACTGTATTAAGCCGCCACAGACACTAGACTACTCCAAGCTAACTTCGGACTGGACTTTAGTTGAACCCCAATCAATCTCCCACTGATCCAAGGTACAGTTATGCTCCTACGCCTCTGATCCCAGCAGGATACTGCGCACTTGATTCCCTTAGCTGATCTCACCCATAACTAAGAGTTTCTACGACCCAAAATCGCAGGCTTTGACAATAAAAAAATCTGTCTCACGCAGACAAGTCTATCAAAGGATCAATCTGTCTCCCACAGATAAACCCTAAAGGTTTTGATCCGTGTTTTGATAATAATCAAGGTGAACAGGAACCAATTGATAATCTGTTCTTATATTCCCGAAGAACATCCTAGATTTATCAATCACCTCATAACAATCTTAATCGTATGGTAGCGAAACAAGATGTTATGGAATCACAAACGATGAGAGGAAGATGTTTGTGATTACTTTTTATATTTTGCCTGTCAGAGTTATCAATCTCAAGCCAATCAATCTGATTGTACTCGTACGATAGAAGATGCAAGATCAGATCACACAACTATGATAAAAGTAGTATCGGTCTGGCTTCACAATCCTAATGAAGTCTTTAAGTCGTTAACCTGGTTTTAGAAGAAGAAAACCAAAGGTTAAAGGAGAAACGACTCTAGCACGCAAACTAGTATCACACGTAAGGTGTGGGGATTAGTTTTGCACAATACTAGATGTCTCCTTTATATAGTCTTTCAAATCATGGTTTGCAATTAGGTTACCTTGGTAACAAAGCAATCAATATCCATCGTTAGATGAAAACCTGATTTAGATTCAAGCTAATATTTCTCAACCGTTAGATCGAAAACTTAGCTTGTTACACACACTTGACAATGCACGCTTTTAGGTTTGTTAACCGTACCCAGATGTATTCACTTGTTGGTTCAATAATAGTTAACCAAAAGTTTAGCCATATGAGCATTTCATATCAACCATGTTCTTATTCACCATAACTAGTTCAAATGACTTCAAATGAAATAGTTAGAGAGTTGTTCAATTGCAAGGAAATCTTATGTACTACACAAGACACAATTGAAGCAAAGATGATTTGATTCACTTGAATTGGTTCATGAACTTTTATAGCCACGGTTTGCAAACTGCATTCCTTAGTCTTTTTAAGTTTAAGTTCAGAAATCATTTTCAGATATATAACCTTCTTAAGTTCGCAGACTAGGTTCGCGGACTTAAGCAACCGGGCAGAGTTTACAAACTCCAGCAGAAAATCTCGGCAAAAGACCTTCCGCCGGTTCGCGGACTGGAACTTACACAACTAGTTTGTCAACTCCAGCAGATTTCTCGGGACGAGAAGTTCGGCAGTTCGCGGACTGAGTTCGCGGACTTGGCAACAAGCCATTATTCCGGTTTCTCTTGATCAACAAAGTTCGCAAACTTTGGTTCAAGGAATAAGACTAATACATAAATGTGTTTCCACAATAATGCTTATGTCCATCATTGGTTATGTAATCTAAACTCTCATTTCAATCATTGAAATACTCTTAGAGGACGTTATATAGTTGTTACACCATTTCTCGTCAAAAAAATTTTCAAAGTGATTGAAACATATCATGACTTTCATCACTAGGTAAAGATAAACTTGATCGAAGCGAAAAGCTTACTAACACATATTTCGAGATATAGATAGGCGAGGTATACTCGGCTCGAAATACAAAATGTGTATAATCCAAGTCTATATGTATAGCATACGATTTCTTGTCTCAAAGAGTAGGATATAAAGTAGATATACTTTTGAGTGATAGATAAGTTCAACTCTTCACATACCTTTTTGTCGAGAAGTTCCACCGGTTCCTTGAGTAGTTCTTCTGCTTGTATGATGAATCGCCATGAAGTCCTTGAGCTCAACTACACTTTCTATCCTAGTCCGAGACTTAGCTATAATAGACTAGAAATCAAGACTTATAGCTTTGATCACTAACATTGACAAACATGCTTGAGATAGCAACACATGCGAGGTTGACCGAACAATTCTCTAAAAATCCCCCCCTTTGTCAATTTTAGTGACAAAATTATCAATACATATGGATTATAAAAAAGATAAAGAAACTTTAGTAGCTCCTATTCCACATGTCTAATCTTCAACATTCCTCAAAATCTTCGTCACTTCCAAGTACTCCAATGATCCCAAAGTTTGTAAGTTTAGTACCACCGTTATTGAAGATCCGTAGCTATAATAATGAGAAAGCAACGGTCTCGATCATTGTTATACAGTGTCATAGTATTATTACACAATGTCAAAGTTCAATTGTATCACAACTTTAACAAAAATACTATGGTGATATGTATCACTCCCCCTTAGTCAATACTCCATCTCACATGGAAACCACTCCTCCTTACATAATGATCCGAAAACCATATGTATTTGTAGTATGCACTACATATTAATTCTCCCCATTTTTGTCAATAAAATTGGCAAAGGTACAAGAACGGGATCCTAATGAAATTTCCGAGAGAGACGTTTCATAGACTAAAAGAGGAATACATACCAACTAATTTAGATGCAATCATAAAGCTGAAGATAAATGCATTCATCAAGGAGTTTAAAGATACAAGATAACCCCTCTAATATTCCACAGCCGCACACCTCTCAAGATATGACCATTAAGCACACGTTCAAAAGAACTCTCCCCCATTTGATGTCATTCCCGAAAGAACAACAAGAGCGACCTTAATTTCAAAGAAAAGAAGGATTTTATTGGACACTAAAAACCATGAGAATGATTTTCTATATCCAAAAAACTCAATCAAATTAATCACAAGTAAACCCATAATTAATTTAATCGGAATACGCAATCAAATTAAACACAAAAAGTGATCAACTTAATTGACCATGCTCGACATAAGAGAATTTACGGAGCATACGACTAACATAACCATTAGAAAATGAATAGGATAGTCGTTCATATACTCAACATAAGAGGAATCTTACGGAGTATGAAAATACTCAACTAGATTAATCAAAAGAGAACCCATAATTAATCTAATTGGAATACAAAACCAAACTAGTTTTGATCGACATAAAAAGACTTATGGAGCAATAACTAAATAACCAAACAAGATGATTAATTTAGTTCAAAAATGCTCAACATAAAGTATCTTACGGAACAACCAACAAAGCTAATCAAAAATTAATCAACTTGGTTGTATCGTGCCAAACATAAGACACATTACAGAGCCTCATAGTATTACATAAAATATGGATCAGTGAAGATCAATACTGTGGAATACACAAGGATTCATTCTATCTTCCATCACTATTTGCATAACGATATTTAATAGACATAATCCTTGAACACAAAAGATTTTAACCTATCTTCTGCAGATGGGAAAAAACGAGTCACCGTTTTTTTTGCGAAAGTGGAGAGTCGAGCGTGCTGTCGAGACTCCTAAGCCGGGTAAAATGTTAATCCTCACACAGATGCACCGCTGCAAAGAGGGTGCTTAGATTCGGGAAATCAATCTGTATGACTCCGGCCTAAACCAATACAATGGCCTTTCCAGATTCAATTCGGTCGCAAAGAGGGAGATGGGTTGATATATAGGAGGGAAGTTGAGAGTTGTGTGGGATTAGTGATGATCAAGGATTATGGGTCTGTTGAAGGTTTCTGCAATATTGCTGAACTGCTGAAGTTGAGTTCTGTGAATAAGTTTATATCGAGTTGTTGACGGATAATGCTGATAATCGATGATTGATGATATTCGATTGATCCCCCCTGATGTCCTCGATTTAGACTCATTTATGTTGAAAGAATGATGTACCACTGATCCCTGTAAGTGTGACGGTTTCTTGAGTGAAAGAGTGGGAAAGTGGGAGATCTTGGTAAAGTCAGTTCCATGTCGTGCGGAGACTTGACTGATCGTGCACCCACTACTTTGCTAACTGATAGACACATTTTTGTGTCTACGTTGTCCTTAATTTCATGTATTGTTGGTACTCGATTTTTTGTACTCATTATGGTATTTTAAGTGTTTTTAGGTATTTTTGGAAATAAACATTCTTGGAAAAATCGGCTCGAAAAGTCGTCTAAAGCACCGGAAGGAACGTGTTATTCAGACTCTCACTTGTGGATAAGGGGCGCCCAAATGATAAGGGGTACCCAAAGGATATTTGCACCCAAGCAGCTGATCAGAGACACCCCTCATGGCATCTGATATTCGCACCCCAAGACCGGATAGGAGGCACCCATCTTCTTCTTCACGGGAAAGATATTTGGCGGGAAAAGAAATCTCAACTGTGTGATATTCTGGTCATGATATTATGGGGATATTTGTGTCTTTAAGACATGATTATCTTCTTACCATGATAGTAAGATTTTGTACGTGTCTTGAATGGAAGGAAATCGTATACTTTTGAATATTTTCGAAAACAGGGAAAGAATTATTCACGGAATTAATTGAAGATATTCTCTTCATTATTTGGCTCAATTAAGTGAGAAGATTTGGATATACCATACAACTCAGAAGACGTGTGAAAATGGAGAGGAAATATTCCCGTGAAATACTTTCATTAACTGCAAAGATTTTTTGGAGTAATTGAGATGATTGTCGATCTAATATTGGCTTCACAGTATAAATAAGAGTGTCTTGGGTATCAGTGAGAGGATGGGGAGTTTGGGGATCGTTTAGAGCAAACCCGGTTTAATCATTATTTTCTCCCATTTCATCACTTGTAAACACTTTTGAGAAATGAAAAATTATTCTGAGTGTGTTTCCAATATGCGGAGCTAAACCCAATCCTTGGGGCTATGGAGGAAGCCGTTGTTTCGGTAAAAGTGATATATTTTTATTAATTAATTACAACAACTCTATTATGATTTTTGCATTGAACTAAAAATTGTTTATATGATTTTGATTAGTTAGGTGTATTTTCTCTTGATAGAATATGCTTGCTTTAGGGTTTTGATATTCTATGCTTGGATTAACATCTATTCTTTTGGAAATCTACATGTCTAGGCAATACTATCAGAATCAATTTGAATGTTGAGTTGCATAATTATTGTTTTATTAAATCACTAATATCAACCAATAGTGGAATCCTAGCCCTATTCTCTCCATAATTTTCACAACATCTTTTTAATTTAGTTCGCTATTTTTATTTATTAAAAAAAATCTAAAAATCCGCTTTCACAAGTCTTGAACGAATCATATTACTACAACAACTTTGAAAAATACATCAAATCTTTGGCGCCGCTGCCGGGGACATGTCTTTAGGCTAGAGTTTTTAGATTTTCATTTTTATTTGTTCTTCTTTACGTTTTTGGGCTTTTGTCTTTTTCTTTTAGATTTTGGAATTTGGAGCGAAAGAAAATTTTGCCAAAGCTTTTGGTGAATACTTAAATACTGGAGTAAAAGGAAAAGCGAAAGGAGCGAAAGAAGAAGATTTTTTTTTTATAAAAAAACCATGTGAAAAAAAAAGAGAGACATTTTTATTTTTGTAGATTTTTATTTTTAGACTTTCTTTTTCTTTTGCACTTTATATTTTTGGACTTTGGACTTTAAATTTTGGGACATTATTTTTAAACCCTACGGAAGGGTAGTTTAAATATAAACTGTTTGCAGAGAAGGACGGTGATTACGATATCACCTCGGCCCCTCGGGTTCGTACATGACATAGGAGTCGTGGCCCGAGTCGACTACAAAGGTTCATCCCCCGTCTGGTACGGGAGGTAAGTTTGTCGAAACACTCGCGAATCCCCTGTCAGCGAGTTATTGTCTTCCTTCGTATGCATATATGTTGAGGACTTGAAAACGGCTGCTTTAATTTCCTAGTAAAGGGCAAGGACTGGCCATACAAGATAAGGGTTCGGATTTCATCACCGTTATCTTCTTGCCCGCCTTAGGAAAATGACACCAAACGCGAACCTAAGCCTAAAATTTTGACTAGAACGAGACCGATAGGGTAACGAGCTTAACAGGAAAGTCATTCGAAAGATATTGGTTACTCTTTTAAGCATACTTCGAAGTTTTTGACGGTTACTGTAAGTTGAATGCATGACTGCGCCGCCTTGTAATACCTGTGAGGCCTTGGGTATCAAAGCTCCACCGAGCTTCCCTCGCCTCTATTCAACTTACTTTAACTCGGATTGATTCCAAAGGGGTTTGCTTAAATTCTAACGAATTCCCGTTCGAAGAATTATAAGCTGGTCTAGAAACAATCTAAGTGGAGCCATCATGCTTTTTGTTTGCTAGAAATCAGTAGGTTTTCTGTGGTGGAGTCAGCCTTGTTTGTGTTTGCATAGAACATCCCTTCATTTGTAGGACTTTTCTTTTTGATTTTGTTTTTCTAGTGTATGCCCGAAGTTTTTAAACGGGCTTGGAAAAGAAACACTCTAGGTCGTTTGATTAGTGAAAAACCTAGTAGTTCTTCTTGTGAAGGCGGGGAGCTCGAAGACTCTTCTTTTGAGAACCCGTTTTTGGAAACTTCAGTTTTGAGAATCTGTCTCTTTGTGAGAAAAGTACCCAAGTACTCCTAGTCCTTTGGTAGTGTCAGAAATGACAACTTTGAAAGCTTTGCTAAACCCAACTAGGACCTCTCGTCCGTCTTGTGTCAAGTTAGCTGAAACTGAGGCAAATTATGAACTGAAACCTGGGACTTTACAGATGCTCCCAATGTTTTTAGGGAAGGAGAATGAGAACCCCTATTTTCATGTTAGGGAATTTGAGGAAGTTTGTAGTACTCTGAAAATTAAAAACCTAAGTGATGATGCGTTGAAACTTAGGTTATTCCCCTTTTCCTTAAAAGATAAAGTCAAATCTTGGTTGTATAGTTTGGACTCTGAGTCAATTGAAACCTATGACCAACTTAATTCTGCCTTTATACATAAGTTTTTCCCAAGGCAAAAAACATCGTCTATTAAGACACAAATATGTACTTTTTCCCAACAAGAGGGAGAATCTTTATATAGGTACTTAGAAAGGTTCAATGACTTGATATCTCAATGTCCTCATCATGGTTTGGAGAAGGTTAGGTTAGTTCAGATCCTCTACGAGGGATTAGATTATTAAACAACAACCATGGTTGAGTCCTTATGCACAAGTGGGTTTGAGAATAAAACTGTTGATGAAACGATGACATTTTTGAAAGAAATCGCCGATAAGACCCAACAGTGGGAAAATAGTAGGGAACCCCAGAAAAAATTCTTCTAAGTAGAGGAAATGTTAATAGGGTAGAAGGATCTTATGAGTCAGATAACAAAATAGCAGCTATAGCCAAAAGGTTAGAAGCCTTAGAGTTAGGTCATTCAGTGGTAGTAGTGGAAGAAATGAGCCTTTTTGGGAAGGCCATGCTGTTGAAGAGCAAGTCAATGCTCTTTATAACAACACTAGGTTTGATAACCAACAGAAGTTTGACCCATATTCAGAAACCTATAACTCTGGATGGAGAAACCATCCAAACCTTTCTTGGTCCAAGGGCCAGAATCAAGATCAGTCTAGTAATGCTCAGGTTCCCCCAGGTTTTGGCTATACTAAGAATCCTTCAGCTCCGGCACAGTTTCAGAACCCTTCGGATTAGAAGATTATGAGTTTAGAAGAGTCTCTTGCTTTGTTAACTCGTAACACTGTGCAGTTTCAGCAATCTGTTGCTCAAGGTTTAGAAGAAAATAAGAGAATAGGTCGGGCTAAATCTCAGGCTATTTCCGAGTTGAAAACCCAGGTTAGTCAGATAAATGAGACATTGAGAGAAAAAGGAAAGTTTCCTAGTCAACCACAACCCAACCCTAGGGGAGTCCATCAAATATCTTTAGCTGGTGAGAAATCATCAAATCATGTGAACTCGATAACAACCCTTAGGAGTGGTAAAACGGTAGGCAATAAGGTAGCCATTCCTAGTGGACATACTGTAGTTCCACCTTCTACTTCCCAAGAGGATCCCGTAGACGAGGAAACTGAAACAGTCTCTAAGGATTCCCAATAAATTCCTGATAGGTCTACCTTTGTGCCTAGAGACCCATATCCACATTTGTTAGCCCCAATTTAAGAAGGAGCCGACTTTCAACGAGATAATGGAAACATTTAAGCAGGTGAACATCAACATTCCGCTATTAGAAGCAATTAGGCAGATGCCTGCTTATGCCAAGTTCCTTAAAGATCTTTGTACACGAAAGCGTAAGCTTAATGTCCATAAGAAAGCTTTTTTTAGCTGGTCAGGTAAGTTCTATTCTTCTGAACCAAACACCCCCTAAGTATAAGGATCCTGGATGCCCCACCATATGTTGTGCGATTGGTAATCACATGGTCGATAAATCTTTACTTGACTTAGGAGCTAGTGTTAACTTACTCCCGTATCATGTATACACCCAGCTAGGTCTTGGTAAGTTGAAACCGACTAAAATGACACTACAATTAGCTGATAGGTCTGTCAAAGTCCCTCGTTGTGTCATAGAGGATGTTATGATTGAGGTTGATAAGTTTATTTATCCTGTGGATTTCGTTGTTCTAGACACCCAGCATGTTCAGGACCCAAGTCGTCAAATCCCAGTGATTTTAGGTCGCCCATTTTTAGCCACAGCTAACACTGTCATCAACTGTAGGACTGGGCATATGAACATATCCTTTGGTAGTATGACCACTGAACTAAATGTCTTTAATGTTACTAGACAACCTTCTGAGAACGATGATTTAGAAGAAGTGAATATGATTAACACTTTAGTTCAGGATTTGGTTCAGGATAATTGGCTTGACACTTTACTGGTAGATTCTTTAGATGATTTTGAGGAAACCATTCTCTTAGATCAGATATGTGATCAATCTTTAAAACAAGCTCTTGAGTATTTTAAAGATTCTATGGACCCAGAAATTCAGGCAATAGTTTTAGGTTTTTCTGAGAATAATGATGACCCTAAGTTTGGGGGTAGAGAACTAGAAGAATCTCTTGAGTATTTTAGGGACTCTGAAGATCCGGAAATTCAAGAAATAGTTAGATGTTTGTCTGTGAACCCTAAGTTCGGGGGTAGTGATGGTTCTTGTGATTGTATTGTATCCGTAATTAGAGTCCCTAACTTGGGACTCGATCCTTGTACATCTGAGATATTACTTGAGTCTTTTCAGACTCCGCAACCCGATCCTCCTGATACTGTACAGGAGGTAACCCAGGTATTAGAGACCCGTTTTTCGGATGAATCTATTTATCGAGACACACATATGAAGTTCAATTACGCACCGCGGGTAAACCCAGTTGTCTTGACAGAAACCTTAGATGAGGATGTGCTCCTTCTTTTCATTTTTCTGAATCAGTGCAGTTGTCTCATACTGGTGTCAGCTCTATTTGGTCTTATGGACCCACAATCGTTTCGACTATTGATATATGACTTTGGAAGGTGACAATCCTTTTTTAGGTATTTGATGTCTAGCTAAAGACTTTAAGTTTAGCATTTCCTGGGAGGTACTCATGCTTACGGTAATATCCTTCCTTATTTCTTTTTCCATCCATCAAGTGGTAACAGTTTCTTATTGTTCATGCTTTTAATTTCATCTTTAGAACATTGAGGACAATGTTAGATTTAAGTTTGGGGGTGGGGAAGAAACTTTTTGTTAGCTCTTAGTTGCAACAAATAAACTCCAGAGCCTAGAAATTTATGCTTATTAAGGTTGGAACTAACCAATCTAAGTGGATGGGAACATGTTGGTTGTAGGAGTTTAGGAACCAATCTGATTAGATGGAAACATCTAAAGAGTCTATTCATAAAAGCAACGATCTCAGGTGTTAGAATTAATTAATAAAAATATATCACTTTTACCGAAACAACGACTTCCTCCACAGCCCCAAGGATTGGGTTTAGCTCCGCATATTGGAAAAACACTCAGAATAATTTTTCATTTCTCAAAAGTGTTTACAAGTGATGAAATAGGAGAAAATAATGATTAAACCGGGTTTCCTCTAAACGATCCCTAAACTCCCCATCCTCTCACTGATACCCAAGACACTCTTATTTATACTGTGAAGCCAATATTAGGTCGAAAATCATCTCAATTACTCGAAAAGATCTTTACAATTAATGAAAGTATTTCACGGGAATATTTCCTCTCCATTTTCACACGTCTTCTGAGTTGTATGGTATATCCAAATCTTCTCACTTAATTGAGCCAAATAATGAAGAGAATATCTTCAATTAGTTCCGTGAATAATTCTTTCCCTGTTTTCGAAAATATTCAAAAGTATACGATTTCCTTCCATTCAAGACACGTACAAAATCTTACTATCATGGTAAGAAGATAATCATGTCTTAAAGACACAAATATCCCCATAATATCATGACCAGAATCTCACACAGTTGAGATTTCTTTTCCCGCCAAATATCTTTCCCGTGAAGAAGAAGATGGGTGCCTCCTATCCGGTCCTGGGGTGCAAATAGCAGATGCCATGAGGGGTGTCTCTGATCAGCTGCTTGGGTGCAAATATCCTTTGGGTACCCCTTATCATTTAGGCGCCCCTTATCCACAAGTGAGAGTCTGAATAACACGTTCCTTCTGGTGCTTTAGACGACTTTTCGAGCCGATTTTTCCAAGAATGTTTATTTCCAAAAATACCTAAAAACACATAAAATACCATAATAAGTACAAAAAATCGAGTACCAACAATACATGAAACTAAGGACAGGGTAGACACAAAAATATGTCTATCAAATACCCCCAAACTTATTATTTTCTAGTCCTCGAGCAAATCTAGAAAATAAAAATGACTACACTTAGCACGTGCAGCAAGCCGTTAAACCGCTAGGTGGCCCTAGTGGCGGAGTGTTGTCTCCGGAGGGTTTACCAGAGGTGTACCCACAAAACCTTTACTCCAGAACCTATCTATCTACGCAGAACCTTGGAAGGCACTAAAGAATCTCCTTGGTTGGCATACAATCATTGACTATAGGAGGATTTACCCTGATGCGAAATTCCAATTGTTGTACACGAGTTTGCACTCAACATACTAAAATTCATATATAAGTGACAGAGCTCTAGTCAGATTGTTTATGTACATCATAATCGGAGACAACCAATCACATGGAAAGATTAAGAAGATGGATAAATAGATGGTTAAAAGTGAACGGTGTTTCCCATATCTGTCTGAAGGTATCTGCCAAGGTGAACCTATCCTAATTGACTGAGATACCGGTCTGACTAATATCAACACAACTGGCATATACAAGGGGACCAGTGGTCGATATACCTAACTCTAGGTCAACACAACTGGCATATACAAGGGCACCAGTGGTCGACTTTATTGAATTTATTCTGGTTGGTCTAATGGTCTGGTCTCTTTTCTTTCTTTTTTTGTGTAAACACGCTCAAAATATTTTTCATTGCTCAAAAGTGTTTACAAGTGATGAAATGGGAGAAAATAATTATTAAACCGAGGTTGCTCTAAACGATCCCCAAACTCCCCACCCTCTCACTAATACCCAAGACACTATTATTTATACTGTGAAGCCAATATTAGGTCGACAATCATCTCAATTACTCCAAAAGATTTTTGAAGTTAATGAAAGTATTTCACGGGAATATTTCCTCTCCATTTTCACACGTCTTCTGAGTTGTATGGTATATCCAAATCTTCTCACTTAATTGAGCCAAATAATGAAGAGAATATCTTCAATTAATTCCGTGAATAATTCTTTCCCTGTTTTCGAAAATATTCAAAAGTATACGATTTCCTTCCATTCAAGACACGTACAAAATCTTACTATCATGGTAAGAAGATAATCATGTCTTAAAGACACAAATATCCCCATAATATCATGACCAGAATCTCACACAGTTGAGATTTCTTTTCCCGCCAAATATCTTTCCTGTGAAGAAGAAGATGGGTGCCTCCTATCCGGTCCTGGGGTGCGAATAGCAGATGCCATGAGGGGTGTCTCTGATCAGCTGCTTGGGTGCAAATATCTTTGGGCACCCCTTATCATTTGGGCACCCCTTATCCACAAGTGAGAGTCTGAATAACACGTTCCTTCCAGTGCTTTAGATGACTTTTCGAGCCGATTTTTCCAAGAATGTTCATTTCCAAAAATACCTAAAAACACATAAAATACCATAATAAGTACAAAAAATCGAGTACCAACAATACATGAAATTAAGGACAACGTAGCCACAAAAATGTGTCTATCACTAACTCCTTCCACCGTTTACACGACTTACACACATTTATCATTGTGGATGAATCCACGTGCCGTAGACCGCCAGACTAAAACCCTGAGTGATATCCCCATTTGTGACGTGATTGAGATTTCACGAATCGTGGAGTCTGCAAGGCAGACGTGTATTAGTTGGTTAGTTGTTGACTGATTTAGACTGTGAGTCTAATTTTGTTGAATCGAGCATAAGTGGTGAATGCTCGGCGATTCATGGATTGAACATGTAGTTCTCTGAGATGTCAATGAATTACTGACTAGAGATTGAGCAAGTATTGCTCAACTCTACGAATTGCCGAATATTGAGAGTTTGTCGAGCAACTGAGCAAGTATTGCTCAATTCGACGAATTTGATAATTTTGGTGTGCAACTGAGCAAGTGTTGCTCAATTCACTAAAACACTGAATATTGATAATTTGACTTGCAATTGAGCAAGTGTTGCTCAATTCGACAAACTACTGATGAATTACCGAATATTGATGGTTGGATCAATATTCTAGCAACTGAGCAAGTATTGCTCAATTCAAAGAATTATTTACTGGTGTCGTGACCCAATAAAATATTAATCAAAAATATTGGTGAATTACCGAATATTATTAATTTGGATGTTGATTGCTGAATCAACATAATTTTGTGTTTGAATTTGCTCAGAATGGTGATTCGTGGAGCGTTTGTTCGAGACCCTAATCTTTTGACCAATCCTTCAACAA
Source organism: Papaver somniferum (assembly GCF_003573695.1). Lineage (NCBI taxonomy): Eukaryota > Viridiplantae > Streptophyta > Magnoliopsida > Ranunculales > Papaveraceae > Papaver > Papaver somniferum. Next base: position 65,672,448 of record NC_039365.1, read on the forward strand.
TTGGTGGATTGCTGAAAATTGGCCATGAGTGAAGAGGGATCGACCACATGGGATGATGAGCGTCCATGTGATGATCAGTGCTCGAGTGAGCACGTACCAGGGTTCTCAGTTTGATAGCATGGGACCGGCTCTTGGTGGTCACGGGACCAGTTATTGGTCATTTGAAGGGTTTTCCAGTTGGTTGGAGAGAGTTCGGGCCCAGTATGAGCAATTGAACAAATTAGGTCAAAATTATGAAAACATGTGGGACCGGATTTGTGCAAGCCCTAGGAATGACTCTGTTCGGTCATTGAGGCATGCACGTGTTGCCGTGGTGTCCGTGTTTCCATACTGAGAGTTTCAGTATTTTCTGATGCGCGTTCGAGCAACATAGTGAATTTTCAGAAGAGTTTCATCTTGACTGAGAATTCTCGATTTTTGTTGGCACGAGCCTGTTTGCTCAATTCATCAATATTTTGAAAATGTTAAGATAAAAGTGTTTTAATATTTAAAATTACCGTGAAAGGCTAGCCAGTCGTGCGACTATGTTGGCTTTTGGTTTTCGTGATTTGAGCAATATTTGAGAAAATATGGAGAAATCATGAATTTTGCTCAAACCCAGGAGTTTCATGAATTGAGGAAAATAATAATTATACAAGATTAGGGATTGAAAGGTGTGGGACCGACCATGGCTAGGGCATGGCCGGCCGGCTAGGTTGCCCGGTCCCGCACACCTTTCTCTATTTTATTATTTTTCATGAATCTTTGAAGTTATGGAGAATCCTTGAAGTTATGGAGAATCCACGAGTTTTTGTTGAAACGGAGGAGTTTCGTGAGATTAGGGAATAATAATTATAAAAGGCTAAGGATTTGAGGTATGGGACCGGCCACGGCTTAGGCACGGCTGGCCAGTTAGGTTGCCCGGTCCCGCACACCTGTCCTCATTTTATAATAATATTATTTCGTGAATCCACCAAGTTTTTGAAAATTCACGAGTTTTGCAAAAACAAGGAAAGTTGCTAAAACCAATGAGTTTTCGTGAGTTCACGAAATAACAAAAAATAAGGAAAATAATGGGAGAGGCACGGGCCGACCATGGATAGGGCACGGCCGGCCGGCCGGCTGGTGGGCCCGGCCTTGGGCGCCTCTTATTATTTTATTAATATTCATTGTTTTCTCTTGTTTTGCGAAGGATTCCTCATTATTTCATATTTTTTGGACACTCGTTCGTGCATCTGGGTGCTCAATCGTGTATCATTGTCGAGTACACTCGCACCATTTTTGTGGGGCTTACTCAGTGATGGTCCAGATGCCCGGTTTTTGGGTATTTATTATTGATTTATGAAATTCAGCGGAGAATAATTCATGAAACTGAGTGATAAGATGAGTAGTTATTTTATTATCAATCCATAAAATTAGCAGCGGATTGGATTATGGATTCAGAATAATAAAATGATAATTTCATCACCATCTCATGGAATCACAGATTTGACCATGAAATCGGAGTAATAAAATAAGTGGTGATATTACCATTTCATGAGATCAGCCGTGGATTCGACCATGAAATCAGAGTAACATCTATTACCATTTCATGAGATCAGCCGTGGATTCGGTCATGAAATCGGAGTAATACATTTATCGATTACCATTTCGATCATGAAATAGGAGTAACGAGATAAGATAGATTATCTTCTAGGAATTCAGTGGTGAATATGACCTAGAATTTAATCTCTTGCGTATATTCAGTAAATCAGCGAGTGTTTCTAATGTCCCGAAGACGTTTTTCCCTCTCAACATTTCATGTATGGAGGACCGCCTGAGTCTATATACGGGTCTCTCTACTTATTCAGGAACAATGAGTATCACCGTCCTGAAGACGTTATTGCAATCAATCTTACGGAGAACCGCCCAATTGTTCTTTTATGTAGAGGCAAATTCCTCTATGTAGTCAGGGAACGGTGAGTGTCACCGGTATCCTGAAGGCGTTAAGCTCTCAATCTTACGGAGAACCCCAATTACGTTATTCTACATAGAGGCTATGATGAAATGCCCGGTGTCGAACGCTCCGGAGAGGCCTTTCAAGCGACATATGCATCATACTTCGTAAAACACGAATCGTCACATCGATATCTGAAGCCGTGTCAGAAACATGCAGTATCATAATTTTACGGTTTTGACCTTTGTTGAAAATCTACCATCTACATTAAGTCCCCTGCTTAGTGAGGAACAGTCATGTTCTGCAGTAAGCATTAAATGGTGATTTTCAGTCGACGAGATCAGTAGTTGAACTCAGTCTACAAAATAGTTTCAGAATCCTCGATTTACCCCAATGATGTCATGTACGAGCAAATGCACAGATGAGAACCTTGATAGTAAGATATAGTGTCATCCCGTGAGCGTGGAGAGATGAGACACTGCTGATTTGAGTGTTGAGAAGCCTAGTTATGGTCGGTTTAGGACATATGGGCCCAAGCCCAAAAAAGGAAACCCATGTTTTTATTAGGTTTTGGAAATAAATTTGATATAAAAGGGGAGAATCCCTAAAATTCTTTATTTTGGTTGACCAAGCACCTCCCTCTCTTCACCATTATCACGCGAGTTGCATCAGGGAAGAAAAAAATTTCTGCCGGATTTTAGTCGTCGCCGATCATCGCCGTTTGCCGTCCGGCCAAGCTCCGACCGGCGCCGACCAGGTAAGTCCGATTTTATTTTATTTTTGATGTAGGTTTTATGATTGATGAGTTGTTCACAAAACCAAAAACCCCATGGTTGCATGCATGCGTAGGATTTATGAAGGATTTTTAGAAAACGTATGTATATGCCCGTTTGTTCGTTAGTTGAAGGAACGAGCAAAAATCCCTAACATGAAAGATATTCATAAACTTTTGAATAGACATGGTATAGTTACAGTAGTAAAGGTTTTTTTTATTAGGTTTCATGAAAACCCAAGTTTGTTTTTCGAAGCATGAGCTTTGCAAATACTTTTAGGAACGTAGGTTTGTTCGTAAAAGTAATAAATAACGATCCTTAGGGTTAAAGGAATTTCGAAAAGACCTGGAGTTCATGATGAAAATTTGTTTGAGAACTTTCAAAAAAATTTTCGAAATATGTAGACTTTTGCAAAAATATAAAAGACTCTCGTTTCATAGACGGATGCTCGATTGAGCAAAAAGTTTTTTTTTTTAATATATTTACGTGAGTTATTAACTCACGATTTTTGTTTTTCAAGGTATGTGACTTGTTCACGTTTTATTGAATATAAATCAAGTTTTGATTTATGAAAATTGTTGAAAGCAAATAATTCATGAGTCGATGAATTCGTAGTGTATGTGTGAGTTTAGTGATTTTATAGTGTATATACACGTAAAGACCAGCGAATGTTTACATGGAAAGTTATGTGAATTATTCATAGTTTCTCGAAAAGTCGGTGTTGACTCTTTAATAATATGTTTTATGCTCGACTTTGCAGGTTTGAAAGAACGAGCAAGTTTTGGGGTTTTACGCTGTTATCACTAAGTTCGTGAAATCGTAAATAGGTAAGAGTTGAGGATTACCATTTTTGTAGAAGTCGATATGAGCATATAATTGTCTTGTTGCTTCAGTTCTGTTGATGAAATTTGTGTATGGACGTCACAACAACTTTGCGAAAATGGCTCAGTCCCGTAGCGCTTCTGAAGATGATGCTTCTTCGAGAGAGGATGTTTCCACATACGCCTCTTCCAGAGGTGATGGTTCCTCCAGAAATGATGATTCTGAGATTTCCAAGGAGAAAGAGGGAAGTCCCAAGACTAAGAACATTCCAACTGCTGAGGATAAGTTTTTTACGTATCTATATAGACCTGAAAAGCGTCCCTTAGGCTCCTCGTTTCGGTTGTTAATAAATCCCAGGAGCACTACTCAGCATAAATTGGTATCTCCTCAAGCTGTAATCCGGTTTTGTTTGCAAGGAAAATACTTTTCGGCTTCTCATGTGGAGTTCAAGCTTTCACGAAATCCCCTGATGCATTTCTCTGGATGGGCAAGACACATGCTGGGTCATAGCCGTGTTAGGACCATATTGGATAGTGCCCAGGTAACACGAGCCATTCAAGCTGCTGGAGATTTAATCATCAACCATGATATACCAGGTATGGTAGCCTTGCTCGCCCGTTGGTGTGTTCCTACTCACACATTTATATGCAGATGGGGAGAATTCACCATTACTTTAGAAGATGTAGTTGCTTTGTTGCACCTTCCAATTACTGGTAATTTCCCTGAAGAGCTTTCAATCAGAGGAGAAGGAGATATATAACATATTAGAGGCCAAGATGCACTAATTCAATGAGTCACCCGCATCCTGCTATGCTCAATGGTTATCACATTGGTGGCCGAGAGATAGAATTCCTGAAGAACCGGTTGATGGCGCTTTAAGAATTGCTGCTTTCTTATGCCTGTGGCTTTCCAGGGATATCTTTGAAGATTGTGGACACTTGCTGAAGCCGTTTGTGATTCGCTTTGCCATAAAGATGGCAAAAGGTGAGAAAATTCCCATTGGCAGTCTATTCTTGGGTTCGTTGTTCGCCAATTTAGACTCTCTAGTTATAGACTCCAGTATTTCTGATGGCTTCATGAAAGTCGAAACGTATGCCAATACCATGTTCCTCCAAGCCTTGATGTGGGAGCATCTCGAGAGTTACGCCCCAATTCCCCGCAGCATTTTGCAAGGCCCTAATGTCGACACTCGCCACTCCTTCCTTGAGAAGAATAACGCCAGGATCATGCGCTGGTCTAGAAAGAAACCACAATACAAGATATGCATTACTGACGTTTTGGACATTGAGTCCGAGTTCAATTTTCTCCCCTGGGTGTCGGTTCCTTCTTTTTTCTCACAGTTGATCACTTTCAATACTACTGACGAGAATATCACGTTAAGTACTGGTGCTGGTCTGAGTGAAGGAGAGAGATCTTTTGTCTTGAGTTGTACTCCCGGTTTCTTGATATCAGTAATGAATGCAGAACTCCGGGTAGAAGAATACAATATTGATAGAGCGGCTCGACAGATGGGTCCTGATCAGTGTATTCCGGGTCACCGAATGAACAAACCATCAATTGAGTATTTGAAGACTAATCTGGACTACACTCATGTGGAGGGAAGTGAGTAGTTATTCCCATACTCTGATCGTGCTAATTTCGTGACTCCGGGTTACATAGATTTCTGGCGTCAGCAACTTGAGCGTGTGTATGAGTTTGCAATGGACATCAAGTCCCCAGTTCGAGAGTTCCCTTCCTATGACATGATCTCTGATCGACCCAGGATGAGATATCTTTCCAGTGGTGAAAAAAGGAAGGCGTCTCCAAATGCGACACATGTGAGTACCTTTTTCATGATTTTAACCAAAGTACGCCAATCACGCTTCTTAATTGTATTGTGGACTCCATGGTAGGACGGCCGTGCTGTGAGATTTTGAGTTGATGTAAACTATCCAAACCTTCAAGAAAGTCCTCAAGGAGGAGAAGGCAGGAGCAAGACATCTCATAGGATGATCCAGAACGATATACAGTCTCCTGCCGCTTCTTTGGTTAGTTGTTAATACTTTTCTTCATTGTTGCGACTTTCTCGTCCCTGTGATCAGGATCTTAAAAGAATATTGTTAATTCGTTTCAGAATTTTGCTCCATCTGTTATTGATGGTCTTCGTTTTGCTCCTGGTCGAATAATTCATGGATACAACACTGACGAGGAAGTTGACGTAAGCATTCCCTCCCAAGCTAATCAGTGTAACACGCCTCTGGATGAATTAATGATGATCGTTGTTGATGTATCTAGGAGGAAATCATTGTAGATGAGAAGCATGTTGATGAATCACACTCTTCTTTGATTCATGTAGATATGGAGAGTTTCCGAAATCTCGAACTGAATGAAGATAACGGAGTTGCCAACGGAGATTCCAACACCGCTGAGCCTTCAAATGGTTTAGAGACTCCCCTAGTAAGTATACCTCCTATGAACTCTTCATAGATATATGATATTTCTGATTTATGAATGAATGAGTGAAAGTCCATGCGAGTATACGAGTAATTTTGCCGAAATACGCCATCAGGAAATTTCAGACTTCAGCTTTTAGTAAAAACACCGTAGAATCCTCATTTGGAGTCGGATTTTCAATGCCTGCATATGTATGTTCAATCCCAGGAAATTTTCAAGCTTTTTTAAAGATGTTTTTGATTTTTGAGCATGTTTAGGGCCTGAAAAAAGGTGAAACCGTAAACTTCCAGGAGATTTTCGGAACTTTTCCAGATTGCATGTCGTCCAATGTTTTGGCCACATTTCCTTACTCATTCATCCGATTGTTATGAAATTTTGACATGTTGTAGAGGACTTCCATACGAAGAGAATGGTATATGACCCAACCTCAAATTATTTACCAATTACTCCCAGTTAGTCGTTTAATACATGGAAGTGTAGAATCTCCTCAGATGAGCTTGTTTGAAAACGCGTTTCATGGATTCTACACCATTTTCTCATGTTTTGGGTGCAAAATAAGGAACTTAGATGATGTTAGTTCACTTAAGTTCTGAATTTTATGGTTTCCTTTGATTTTCCTGCTCTAATCTCATGTAATCTTCGTATTAGGTACCAAATACCGAAGTTGAGAACAACAGAACCAATGTTGAAGATTCGAGCAATATGGTGAATCAAAGCAGTAACGTCACCAACTCTCCACCTCCAGGTTATGAGAATATCATTGTTTAAGACGTAGAGGAAACTGAGACTCCAGTTGCTATTGAAACCGAGCAAAGAACAGAAGAGACTGTCCCAGAAGAAGATGTTGTAATGACAATGGATGATGCTCCAGTAGTTGAGAATTGTGTAGTAATACACGAATATCCCAATGCAGGGATTGTTTGTGAGCCTCCATTTGGTGCTCAACTCCCGTATCATGTGTATGTTGGTGGATTCAGCGTTCCTACTGGGTATGCCAACATGTATGAGAAGTTGTGGAAAATGTATGGTCATATTGTTGTTGCCAGGGATCCTGATCGTAGCTACTTCTTGACAATGCAATTGGGAAACATATTGCGTGTTATAGATGACATACGAACCAGGGCCAGAAGTACTGTTACTCGAGATATACTCTTTGATTGGGAGTACAACTTGGAGAATTCTGAGAGACTTGGCTTTAACTTGAAGTGGCTTCATCAGAAGATCAACATTATCAAGGATGCAGTAGTGAAGAACATCCCTTTTACTAATAACGTTGTGATGGAGAAAATGACCAAGATCGCTGAGCTGACCAAAAAGCTGGAGTTGGAGAGAGCGGCTTTGCAAGTCTTGGAGAATGCTGAGAAGAAGAAATCATACTTCGATGGCTTCCTTTAATTTCCTTTCCATAATCTCATGAACATTGAACTTCCGAGAGATGTGAGGTTTTATTTGGGTTTTGATTTTTCAACAGGTTTTGAGTGACTGAGGATTTTCTTTTTGATTTTGGATTTGATAGAGATTTTTCTTAAATAAGGAACTTTGATAAATTGCTGAATTTTCAAATACTGAGTGCAAGTATGCACACGTTTTGGAGGAATTGAAAAATACAAGTAAAAGAAAATCTTAAGGTGTGAATACCAGATGCTTTGAGCGTTTTATTTGGATATAAGACATCCAATGTTGAATGCTTCATGCGTCGAAAGTCTTGAGCCAATTCTCATGAATCACTAGTATACTTGTCTTTCCTTTGATATCAGCCAATTTGTAGTATCCTCTAGCAACTGACTTAGAAATCATAAAAGGTCCTTCCCAGTTAGAACTCTTTGTGGAGTGCAAATTACATCTAGTTGCCTTAAGAACCAAATCTCCTTCATGAAATTTGTTAGGCTTGGTTGTACGTGCTTTGAATATCTTCTGCTGGTTTGGGATTTCTCGTAGATTCCACGTTGGTGGAGCTTTCCAATTTTGCGGCACATGTGGACATTCACGTAGAGGAGAGTATGTTGGATAATGCTTGTGGAACCGAGCCAGATCTTCAGCGATGAGCCTTCCAATAGGGTCCTCAGTTCGGAGAGATTCCAACCATTTAGTGTAGTACTGCTGAGGCGAGACTAACCACTCATAGCATTTGATGATACCTTAGTCATGAGTATGATTGAGTCCCCGGATAAAGGTAGCATATTTGAAAGTTGCTAATATAGAATTATGAGGGGGAATAAAACTTGCCTGCGTGCGGAATCTCCTAATAAATTCATGTGCGCTTTCCTCGGGATTTTGTGTGAGTCCTGTTAAGGTTTGGACCTTCTCCAAATGCTCGAAAGGTTGATCATCTTCCGAGTCAGAACTTTCTTCGACGGAGAATTGTGCAACTGAGGATGAAGATACCGCAACAATTCTTCCATCATGAATCCATGCTCGCCCAAGAATCATGTCATATCCCGGATCCTCCTTAATTATGAAGAATTTAGTTTCTGTCCAGGTTGAATCGTTTCTTATGTTGAGAATGATGTAACCGTAAGCCTCCTTGGAGATTCCTTCGTGGTCTCTGACTGAAATAGGAGCATGAGTCGCTTCTTGTCGAGTGATGACAGCATCAAAGGGACGATGTTAACAACAGTGCCAACGTCAACTAATGCTCGTTTGAATTCATTTTCCTTGAGATGCACCATAGTGAGAAGTCCCTAGTCATACATCTCGTTGTATGTTACTGGAGGTTCAGGGAGCGTCTGCTGGATTGCTAGCCGCTTTCCAAACACAATATGGTTCAACGAAGCAAACATATCAGCTCTCTGGGCCTATGACAGGTACAACAACTCGCATACGTGCTCAATTAAGGATTGAACCGCTTCCTTGACCGGCTGCTCGGAGAATGCGAATGTTCTGATTGGGAGAGGATTTCTGTGCACTCCTTCAGTCCTCAGTTCTCCTGAGTCATCCTTCTCTTTGAATATGCGTTTCAAATTTCTACAATCACTTGGTGGATGACTGACGTACCTATGGAAATGGCAGTAACATGCGTTTTCCATTTATTCTGCAGTTGGTTCCTTCTTGACAGGAGGTAATTTGATTGCACCATCTTGGACCCAGACTTCTAGTAGTTCGATCACTTCTTCAATGGGAAAAGGGAAGTCAGGTACTTTCTGATCATCCTGTTGATTCGGTGGTCGTGCATTTCTAGTCTGGTTTTCCTTCCTTTGAGCTTTCGGAAGGTGAGACGTTGAAGAAGCATTCTTATGTTGTTGTGCCTCGGCTTTTCTCTTGCTCCCTTCAGAAACATTCATGGAGGCTTCAAAATTGTACTGTTTGTTGATCAGACGTCGAGCATTGATACTTCGATTATATTTCGATTCCTCTACTTTGACAGTTTTCGTTCTTTCTAGCAAGGCGGGAGCAGTAGTCTCTGATCGCTTGGCTGCTTCATGAAGTTATAAAAAGGTCTGAAAGGAAGATTCTCCAGCAAATCCGTGTAAACTTGGATCATGCCATTGATGCACAAATCCACCAGTTGTTGTTCAGTAACGTTTAGATCATGAGAGTCCAAAGATTGAATAATGAACCTCTTCACATAATCATTCGGATTTTCGGCAGCCTTCTGAGCCATCCTTCCCAAGTCAGAAAGAGTAATTTGCTCAGAGACAAAGAAGTACTTCCGGTAGAAAGCATTGATAATTTCTCCCCAATTAGCTATGCTCCCTGGTGCAATGTTGTTGTACCAAGTATACGCTCGACCCGTCAGGGATTTTGAAAACTCTATCAAACTGGCAGGTTCAGGTTCTGCATCTTTGCGGGTTTCATCATCGTCAGGGACTGGAATAACTTCTGGATCCGTGCTTGGAGATGTTTCCTTGTCTTTCCCTTTCTCCTGAGTTTTGTCTGATATCTTATTAGTGAGAGTTTTGAGATAATTGCATAGCTCTTTCTGTGTTGCAGCCATGTCAATCTGATTTTTGGCAAGAGTCTCTTGCACCTTCATAAGATCACCTATGGTAGGCGTATTTTCTCTGATTTCCTCGGGATACCGGCCGAAGATAGGATGGTTTTCCACGTTGGTTCGAGGAGGAGTAGTGTCACCACCATTGTTGGAAGCAGGAATGGTTTCTGGAATACCACCGTTGTTTCTAGTGCTAGCGATGTTCGCGTTAGGATTTGTAACTAAACCTGACCTAAGATAAACCATTTTGTGAAAATGTGAAATTGCAACCGAGAGATTAATCTCCTACTGTGGTCGCCAATCTGTAGATGGGGAAAAACGAGTCGTCGGTTTTTTATGAAAGTGGAGAGTCGAGCGTGCTGTCGAGACTCCTCAGCCGGGCAAAATTTTAATCCTCACATAGATGCACCGCTGCAAACGGGGTGCTTAGATTCAGGAAATTAATTTGTATGACCCCGGCCGAAACCAAGACAATGGCCGTTCTAGAGTCAATTCGGTCGCAAAGAGGGAGATGGGTTGATCTGTAGGAGGGAAGCTGAGAGTTGTGTGGGATCAGTGATGATCAAGGATTGTGGGTGTGTTGAAGGTTTCTGCAATATTGCTGAACTGCTGAAGTTGAGTTCTGTGAATAAGTTTATATCGAGTTGTTGACGGATGATGATGATAATCTATGATTGATGATATTCGATTGACCCCCCCTGATGTCCTCGATTTAGACTTATTCATATTGCAAGAATGATGTACCACTGATCCCTGTAAGTGTGTCGGTTTATTGAGTGAAAGAGTGGGAAATTGGGAGATCGTGGTAAAGTCAGTTCCATGTCATGCGGAGACTTGACTGATCGTGCACCCACTACTTTGCTAACTCCTTCCACCGTTTACACGACTTACGCACATTTCTCATTGTGGATGAATCCAGGTGCCGTAGACCGCCAGACCAAAACCTCAGTGATATCCCACATTTGTGACGTGATTGAGATTTCACGAATCGTGGAGTCTGCAAGCCAGACGTGTATTAGTTGGTCAGTTGTTGACTGATTTAGACTGTGAGTCTAATTTTGTTGAATCGAGCATAAGTGGTGAATGCTCTGCGATTCATGGATTCAACATGTAGTTCTCTGAGATGTAAATGAATTACTGACTAGAGACTGAGCAAGTATTGCTCAACTCAACGAATTGCGGAATATTGAGAGTTTGTCGAGCAACTGAGCAAGTATTGCTCAATTCGACGAATTTGATAATTTTGGTGTGCAACTGAGCAAGTGTTTCTCAATTCACCAAAACACTGAATATTGATAATTTGACGTTCAATTGAGCAAGTGTTGCTCAATTCGAAAAACTACTGATGAATTACCGAATATTGATGGTTGGATCAATATTCGAGCAACTGAGCAAGTATTTCTCAATTCAAAGAATTATTTACTGGTGTCGTGACCTAATAAAATATTAATCAAAAATATTGGTGAATTACCGAATATTATTAATTTGGATGTTGATTGCTGAATCAATATAATTTTGTGTTTGAATTTGCTCAGAATGGTGATTCGTGGAGCGTTTGTTTGAAACCCTAATTTTTTGATCAATCCTTCAACAATTGGTGAATTTCTGAAAATTGGTCATGAGTGAAGAGGGATTGACCACATGGGATGATGAGCGTCCATGTGATGCTCAGTGCTCGAGTGAGCACGCACCATGGTTCTCAGTTTTAAAGTTGGTGAAAGAACGATGATTAAATGCAGGTTTCATCATTTATTGAAATATTGCTGGATTCAGCGTTAGGTGACAAACCTAGGTATGAGAGATGAGGACTGACCAAGAGAGCATGGGACCGGATCTTGGTGGTCACAGGACCAGTTGTTGGTCATTTGAAGATTCTGCAGTTGGTTGGAGAGAGTTCGGGCCCATATGAGCAATTGAACAAATTAGGTCAGAATTATGAAAACATGTGGGACCGGCTTTTTGCAAGCCATAGGAATGACTCTGGTCAGTCATGGAGGCATGCAAGTGTTGTCGTGGTGTCCGTGTTTCCATACTGAGAGTTTCAGTATTTTCTGATGCGCGTTCGAGCAACATAGTGAATTTTCAGAAGAGTTTCATCTTGACTGAGAATTCTCGATTTTTGTTGGAACGATCATGTTTGCTCAATTCATCTATATTTTGAAAATTTTAAAATAAATGTGTTTTAATATTTAAAATTACCGTGAAAGGCTAGCCAGTCGTGCGACTCTGTTGGCTTTTGGTTTTCGTGATTTGAGCAATATTTGAGAAAATATGGAGAAATCATGAATTTTGCTCAAACCCAGGAGTTTCATGAATTGAGGAAAATAATAATTATGCAAGATAGGGATTGAAAGGTGTGGGACCGACCATGGCTAGGGCATGGCCGTCCGGCTAGGTTGCCCGGTCCAGCACACCTTTCCCTATTTTATTATTTTTCATGAATCCTTGAAGTTATGGAGAATCCACGAGTTTTTGTTGAAACGGAGGAGTTTCGTGAGATTAGGGAATAATAATTATAAAAGGCTAAGGATTGTGAGGTGTGGGACCGGCCACGGCTTAGGCATGGCCGACCGGTTAGGTTGCCCGGTCCCGCACACCTCTCCTTATTTTATAATAATATTATTTCGTGAATCCACCAAGTTATGGAGAATTCACGAGTTTTGCAAAAACAAGGAAAGTTGCTAAAACCAAGGAGTTTTCGTGAGTTCACGAAATAACAAAAAATAAGGAAAATAATAGGAGAGGCACGGGCCGACCATGGGTAGGGCACGACCGGCCGGCCGGCTGGTGGACCCGGCCTTGGGCGCCTCTTATTATTTTATTAATATTCATTGATTTCTCTTGTTTTGCGAAGGATTCCTCATTATTTCATATTTTTTGGACACTCGTTCGTGCATCCGGGTGCTCAGTCGTGCATCATTTTCGAGTACACTCGCACCATTTTTGTGGGGCTTATTCAGTGATGGTCCAGGTGCCCGGTTGTTGGGTATTTATTACTGATTTATGAAAGTCAGTGGAGAATAATTCATGAAACTGAGTAATAAGATGAGTAGTTATTTTATTATCAATCCATAAAATCGGCAGCGGATTGGACTACGTATTCAGAATAATAAAATGATAATTTCATCACCATCTCATGGAATCGCAGATTTGACCATGAAATCGGAAAGTGGTGATATTACCGTTTCATGAGATCAGCCGTGGATTCGACCATGAAATCGGAGTAAAATCTATTACCATTTCATGAGATCAGCCGTGGATTCGATCATGAAATCGGAGTAATACATTTATCTATTACCATTTCGATCATGAAATAGGAGTAATGATATAAGATAGATTATCTTCTAGGAATTCAGTGGTGAATATGACCTAGAATTTAATCTATTGTGTATAGTCAGTAAATCAGCGAGTGTTGCTAATGTCCCGAAGACGTTTTTCCCTCTCAACATTTCATGTATGGAGGACTGCCTGAGTCTATACACGGGTCTCTCTACATAGTCAGGAACAGTGAGTATCACCGTCCTGAAGACGTTATTGCTCTCAATCTTACGGAGAACCGCCCAATTGTTCTTTTATGTAGAGGCAAATTCCTCTATGTTGTCAGGGAACAGTGAGTGTCACAGGTATCCTGAAGGCGTTAAGCTCTCAATCTTACGGAGAACCGCCCAATTACGTTATTCTACATAGAGGCTATGATGAAATGCCCGGTGTCGAACGCTCTGGAGAGGCCTTTCGAGCGACATATGCATCATACTTCGTAAAACACGAATCATCACATGGATCTCTGAAGCCGCGTCAGAAACATGCAATATCATGATTTTACGATTTTGACCTTTGTTGAAAATCCACCATCTACATCTTTCATCAAAGAATTGACAATATAGGCTTAACTTTTGTATATGTCAAAAGTCTATTCATTCTTTACCAGTACGTGAATACCGATCACAAACGATTTTACTTTTGACAGAGTATGGAACAAACATAGTTCACGGACGTAAACACCAATATCCAATAACAAATTGCAATATAACAAATCACAAGGCTTAATACTGCAAAAACATCATCCTCTAAAAAAATTTAGAATTTAAACCAATAAACCTAAAAAAGAACAAGAAGATGAAAAATAATATCTATGTGTAATCACAATCATTGCTATTCAAGCACTAGTTATTCTTCTAACTAAACCAAAAAAAAGACGTATTAGGCAATAATAAATAAAGCAAGCTAAAAACAGACTCCAGTGCTATCCCGAACACGAACTAAGATCATATGGACGGTTCATAATCCTCATGAGACAAAGGGTCTTTTAGCTTGTGATCAACAACATTCATTGCAACATCGGAGAGGTGATTCTCTTTGCGAAGATCATTGATGTAAGACTTTATGAGACCAAGGTCAGCAGTAACCTTTTCCAACTCTGTTTTCAATGCATCAAGATTTTTCATAGTAACGATGAGCTCTTGTTTTGCTTCCCCAAAGTACTTAAGAAAGTCATGAACAACTTCAGCAGAGATCATATCATCCTTTTCAGCATCCTCATAAACATAGGCAAAATAACATGAAGCATTAGGATGATCTTCATCTACAAGGGTTCTTTTCTTCTTGGACTCAACATCACAGCCTTTGTCAAGGAATCCTCTTGCAAAACCACCATAGCAAGATGAAGAAGAAGACATTCTTGACAACCCAAAAGCCAACCTAGAGTGTGCGTACGTGACTTTTGCAACTCAATAGGTAAGTATATAAGGGTTTCCTGAGGAAGGGATTTTAGGATTTAAACAGTTGACTCGTGCCAGAACATGGATACCCATTCGAGTGAAACATTACCCAGAAAAGAAGGGCCCACAAACAAAACTTTTGCTACAAAAACAAGGTTTGAAAAACTCCATAGCAGAGAAAAGCACTTTTGAGCATAGTTTTAGCAAGAAACAAGACTCAAATGAGGACCTCCTAAAGAAAAAGAGAAGCAAATTTAGACACAACAATACTTTTAGCACAGCAAAAAGTTTTGCTATGGACGATAAGAAGATAGCTCAACTCAACATACGCAGATGCTAAAAGTATACCTGATTATTAACATATCTTACTCAACAGTTTTTTTTTTTTGAGTAAGCTCTTCAAACCTTGTGATTAATTAGCACAAGTATGAGCCACGAGCTCATCAAGAGATTTGTGTTTATGGTCAAGTCTCTTTTTCCTCCTTAATCTAGAGAGGGATCCCTTTTTATGTGAGAAATTATCATAAAACTTACTGTCATCAAAATACGAGACATAGTTTGAGTTTTTACCAGAAGAATTTTGGTTTGAGGAGGAAGACAACCTGTTGATGAATTCTTTATACACTTCAATTATTTTTTTCATATTATCTCTCATTTCATCAATTTTTCTTCTTTCTTCTGAACTTCCTTTCTCAACAGGAGCAGCGTTATTTTCAGAGACCACGACACGATCTTCCTTTAGACGATGTTTATTAAGACGTCTGCTTTGTTCTTGAGTGTTCGAGGAACTCATTGAACTGACTTTCCTGGTACGAAAACCAATCAGTTTAGTCATTCGAATGTCAGTTATAAATTTAAGAATTAAATTTAAGGTGTGTTGAAGTTGAACCAAGGAGTGTTTCTTCAACCTAGAGGTTCCCTTTCGTTTAACATAACTCTTTGTCTCACAGACAAGACATACTTTTTGGTCATCAGAATGATTAGATAGTACATTCTTTATATCACCGTTAGAAGTTTTCTTCCCTCCATTTGATGTGCAACATCCTTGAGTGATGGTGACTTCAAGCACATCCGTTTTACTAGAAGGGGCTTCCGTTTTTACTTCTGAGCATGAACCATCTTTAGTTGTGTCAGAAGTACTTGGCATATTAGATTGCTTTGAGCATCCTTGAATAGAGAGATTACTCAACCGATGTTCAATTTCCAAGGTATCTCTTCTAAGGCTAGCTTCAAGATACGTACACGAAGAATGAACTTCATTATTACCTTTGGGTTTGCAATCTCTTATTACACCAAGTAAAATATTGACATGGTGCTTCAACCGATTGAATCTATCAGTTTGGATTCTAACAAGATTTAGAATCAATTCACTCTCTTCAGCTGAATCCCGTTCATTGCCAGAGAAGCTCTCTTTTGAAGAGTAATCGAGATCACACATGTCGATGTTAGTCTGTCTCGTCAGAACACAAGGTTTGTCTATATTCGAGATTGAATAAACTTTCTCTTTAATAGAATTTGACGAGATAGAACTTTTATATCTGGCGATGCGTTTATCAGAGATAGAACTCTTGTCCATAGAGTTAGATCGTGAAAAACACTAACTTGTAAGGTCTTGAACGTGTTTGTCTGCTCTGATACCAATTGGAACAACGGGGGTCTAACAACACCACCCAATATTTCTCTTAGCAATCTGTATGGACTAACTCCAATATACTTTGCTAGAGAATCAACTAGACGGTCAGACTCAATCTAGACTAAAGTATATCGAGGAGTTAATATCTCTCTCTTGTTTTGGTTTACTCAAACTAATAGAAATCAGCGAGTCTTTAATCAAACACAAGGAATAACTTGGATGGTACCAAAGACCAATATCCAAGGATCAATCAACAACCAAAGGTGGGATTATTCTAATTGATGATCTAACGTACAACCTGTATTATTTCAATTATAAAGATAAAACAATAAAATGCGGAAATTGAAATAACACAGACACCAGAAATTTTGTTAACGAGGAAACCGCAAATGCAGAAAAACCCCGGGACCTAGTCCAGATTGAACACATATTGTATTAAGCCTCCACAGACACTAGCCTACTCCAAGCTAACTTCGGACTGGACCGTAGTTGAACCCAAATCAATCTCCCACTGATCCAAGGTACAATTATGCTCCTACGCATCTGATCCCAATAGGATACTGCGCACTTGATTCCTTTAGATGATCTCACCCACAACTAAGAGTAGCGACGACCCAAAATCGCAGGCTTTGAAAATAAACAAATCTGTCTCACACAGACAAGTCTATCAAAGGATCAATTTGTCTCCCACAGATAAACCCTAAAGGTTTTGTTCCGTCTTTTGATAATAATCAAGATGAACAGGAACCAATTTATAATCCGGTCTTATATTCCCGAAGAACGGCCTAGAGTTTTCAATCACCTCATAACAATCTTAATCGTATGTTAGCGAAACAAGATGCTAAGGAATCACAAACGATGAGACGAACATGTTTGTGATTACTTTTTATATCTTGCCTATCGGAGATATCAATCTCAAGCCAATCAATCTGATTGTACTCGTACGATAGAAGATGCAAGATCAGATCACACAACTACGATAAAATTAGTATCGGTCTGGCTTCACAATCCCAATGAAGTCTTTAAGTCGTTAACCTGGTTTTAGAAGAAGAAAACCAAAGGTTAAAGGAGAATCGACTCTAGTATGCAAACTAGTATCACACGTAAGGTGTGGGGATTAGTTTTGCACAATACTAGATGTCTCCTTTATATAGTCTTTCAAATCAGGGTTTGCAATCAAAGCATTCAATATCCACCTGTTGATGGTGATTTTTAGCTTAGGGTTAAAATCGTAAAACCTTACATATGACATGACGTCACTACAACCACTAGCGCATTTATTGAATCATTCAACATACCTACGTAATAATTACCAGGGTACCTTTTTTTTATACATGTGTCATGTTCCACGACAGAACCCTTAGTATTGACCGACATCATCTTCGTACATACCAAACCCTAATTCTCATGCTACCGCGCCAAGGCATGCCAACCATGCTAGCCGCACCACTGTGTCAATGGCAAACCATGCCAGCCACATCTCCGCGCCAAGGCATGCCAACCATGCCAGACGCACCACTGTGCCAATGGAAAACCATGCCAGCCACATCTCCACGCCAAGGCATGCCAACCATGATAGCCGCACCATTGTGCCAATGGCGAACCATGCCAGCCACACCACTGTGCCAATGGCGAACCATGCCAGCCACATCTCCGCACCAAAGAATGCCAACCATGCTAGCCGCACCATGCGCCAATGGCATGCCAAACCCTTGGCCCCACCATGCCAATCCAACCACACCTTACCTTGGCCCCAAGCATGCTAGCCGAACCATGCGCCAATGGCATGCCAAACCCTTGGCCCCACCATGCCAAGCCAACTGCGCATTTCCCTAGCCCCAACCCTGCTAGCCGCACCATGCGCCAATGGCATGCCAAACCCTTGGCCCCACCATGCCAATCCAATCGTACCTTGCTTTGGCCCCACCATGCCAAGCCGTCCGTACCAAACCCTTGGCCCCACTATGCCAACCATCCGCGCCATTAGCCTTGGCCCCACCATGCCGGCCTTTCCCATGCGGCTACCAAAACGAAGGCGTGCGACGATCAACGACCACCCTTCCATCCTAGATGCAAATCCTAGCCGTCCAAGGTCGCCAAACAGCGCATGGTAACCTTTGGCCCAAAACCCTAGTTTTGGCCACGCCAAACCGCACCAAGGCATGCCATGCCACATGTGCCAATGGCATGCCAACCACCTTGACGCGCCATACCATGCGGCTACCAAAACGAAGGCCTGCGACGATCAACGGCCACCCTTCCATCTTGGATGCAAATCCTAGCCATCCAAGGTCGCCAAACAACGCATGGTAACCTTTGGCCCAAAACCCTAGTTTTAGCCACGCCAAACCGCGTCAATGCATGCCATGCCACATGTGCCAATGGCATGCCAACCACCTTGTCGCGCCACACCATGCCGACCTTCCCCATGCGGCTACCAAAACAAAGGCGTGCGACGATCAACGTCCACCCTTCCATCCTGGATGCAAATCCTAGCTGTATAAGGTCGCCAAACAACGCATGGTAACCTTTGTCGCAAAACCCTAGTTTTGGCCATGCCAAACCGCGCCAAGGCATGCCATGCCACATGTGCCAATGGCATGCCAACCACCTTGTCGCGTCATACCATGCTGACCTTCCCCATGCGGCTACCAAAACGAAGGCGTGCGACGACTAACGGCCACCCTTCCATCCTAGATGCAAATCCTATCCGTCCAAGGTCGCCAAACAATGCATGGTAACCTTTGGACCAAAACCCTAGTTTTGGCCACACCAAACCGCGCCAAGTAATGCCATGCCACATGTGCCACTGGCATGCCAACCACCTTGCCGCGCCATACCATGCCGGCCTTCCCTTTGCGGCTACCAAAACGAAGGCCCTCAACAATCAACGGCCACTTTTTCATCTAAGATGCAGATATTATCCGTCCAAGGTTACCAGCTAACGCATGGCAACCTTTGTCCCTAGTTTGGCCGCGCCTAAACAAAGCCAAAACCCTAACTTTTGGCCGCGCCTAAACTGGGCCACATTAAAGCCATACCGATCATACTTTCATGTCACTGGCTACCAAACGAAAGGTTGCAATAATTAACGGCTACCTTCCTCTTAAGATGCAAAATCTCGACCGTTGAAGGTCACCACCGATCCGGCAAGTCTCCCAAGCTCAACTTGCTTGAGAACAACAACATGCTACATGTTTTCCACGAAAACACTCGAGACATCAACACATGTCACGAACTGGGGGATGCTCATTGGGTATTGGTTTGGCGGTTTACAGCGTACGGCGTACACTACGCACTTTATAAGAAAGTGTCATAAGGATGAGGAGGTTAGTAAATACAGGGAGTAATGGGGAAACGCTTTCTTTTATGGAACATCAATTCCAAGCGTTACCGGTTACCACCTCCTCCCATTTACTCACCCGTTTTCCATTTCTTAATGAGACCAGAGTACGTTTCACTTCGACTTGTATAAATAGGCATTACCTATTTCCGCCGAACAATAAGTTCAGGTCAGGAGGATACAACACTCAGAAAACATTTGATAACTTTCCATCTGTTAGCTTCCCACTTTCTGATACAATTCGTGAAATAACTACTCTTCCAGAATCAACTATTCTGGCCTCAACACTTTCTTCGCTTCCCTCCCCAAAACCAACCCTTCTCCTTCACTTTGTGACCGAGGCAAGTCTGGAAAGGCCATTTCTTGGTTTAGGCCGGATTTGTACAGATTGATCTCTCGAATCTAAAGTACTCCCTTGCAGTACATTGTTTAGGGTTTAAATTCGTTTCTCACCCACACACTCGAAATTACCAAAATTAGAAGAAACTGTTTCACCCTCAAACAATTGGCGACCACAGTGGGAGATTGGTCTTTTGGTTACAATGTCAATTTTCAATCATCGATCTCATACTTCGACCCAGACGTCAGGACGGTAGAGACAAACGATCCGCCCAAGGATCGACGACTCAGCTACCAGACGACCCGATACAATCTGCTCAGGGATCGACGACTCGGTTACCAGACGACCCGATTACCAGTCATGACACGACAAGGGGCGACTGGGGACTTTGCAGAGGTTAAAAGCAAACGATCCGCCCAGGGATTGACGACTCGATTATCAAGTGACTCAGAGACGAGTGGGGACTTTCCTCAATTGCGGTGCTTCTCACAAAACTCGGACTTTCACTTGACTCATTTTTCGTTAGCAGATCCAAAAAACCGAGTAAGTCTTGCCTAGACAAAATACATGGTTTACTATTTCAAGTTTTCACGGGAATGATAAAATCGATAGCCATGTTATGTTTCATCCCATGTCATCTACCGACACACAATGTTCACGGTTCCATATCTTCCCTGGGATGTTTGTGTCACTTACAATCATAACCAAAAACGGCATCATCCTAAAACAGTTCATCCCGAATAATAATCCAAAACCCTCATAGGTAACACTTGTCTATCAACCCAAAAATCCAGAAAATCAAAACTATAAAGCCAGGTGTTTCATTTGCCTTTCAAAAAAAAAAACGAAACAGAAGAATTTCAGAAGACAGAAGTGCATTCAAAAAAAGCCATTCAACGTTGTTTTGCTCTTCTCGAAGAAGGCGTCCTTCGTCATTTGGAGGACCGCCTGTTTCAGCTTCAACTCTTTGGACAACCTTTCGACCTCCGCTTCTTGTTGTTTGGCCACGTCCGCAAAAGGACCTTCGGTCACCTTGGCCTGTAACTTTTGGATCTTAGAGAAACCCTAACGCCGAGTTCCTCGTGGAATCAGTCACCTACCCGTACGTACCTACTTTGCATAATAACGATTACCAGTCACTATTCATGAGGTAGCCGACGCTAATACAGTGATATTCGAAGAGAAGAACAATATTTCTACAGATTCATGGAAGGCATACCTATGGCTAGGATTTGCCCCAAAACAAGAAAACAAATTGAAAGAGAAACACTGGAGTACATAGATGAAATACGCTTGCCCACTTTATTGCTACCTCGCTACCGCTAACACCAGGACGTGAGAATAAAGATACGAGATAAAAAGGAGAGCCAACCCCTTTCATACGCATAACACTTTTGGAATTTGAATAAGGAAATGATTTCCTATTTGAGCTACGTATGGAAAGAGGCAACTGGGCCCGTAAGAACAAGTCCGCACCACGCCGAGCCAGCACCGTGCCAAGCCAACAGTCCGCGCCATGCCCAGCCAACAGTCTGCACCATACCAAATCCAAGCCAGCGCCAGCACCTTGCATCCTTTTCAGTGCTAACAGCTTGCATCTTTCCAGCGCCAGCAGCTTGCATCCTTCCAACGCTAACAACTTGCATTTTTCCAGCGCCAGCACCTTGCATCCTTTTCAGTGCTAACATCTTGCATCCTTCCACCGCTAACAACTTGCATCTTTCCAGCGCCAGCAGCTTGCATCCTTTCCAGCGCTAACAACTTGCATCTTTACAGCAGCTTGCATCTTTCCAGCGCTAACAGCTTGTATCTTCCCAGCGCCAGCAACTTGCATCCTTCCAGCGTCGCCTTTTGAACGCCTAGTAGAAGGGAATCAGAAATCTAATTTCATCACACGTAAAGATCAGGAACGACTTCTCCAAAATCGAAGCAAAGAAAATCAGCAACCCCCCTGAGTTCACAAAGACTCTCTTCCTGTCAGGAGGTGCATGATTTCCGGGGACTTCGCCCACAAAATCGTGCAGTCTATGATGAAACACTTATGTGAGATTCTGTAGGCGCAGCGTCAAGAAATATTCGCAGCCCTCAGCCGCACTGCATCAGGGAAGCAGTTGTTTCCAACCAGAGAAGACGTTCTCAAACCCCAACCTCTCCTGGAAAGCACGATTAATAGATGGAACTGGGGACTCCTAACCATTGTTCTCTTGAAGGGTGTCCAGTTTGACAACACACTGATTAACGTAGCCGCTCCACTTCAACGTTCGCTCTAACAACCGCTTCACTTCAACTTCCTCCAGCAGCGGCTCCGCTTCAACGTTCGCTCCGACATCGCTCCGATTCAGCGTTATCTCCATAAGATGCTCCAGAATCCGAAGACGAAGCTTCAGCGTTTGGCTCCTTAAGTTTCAACATCCTTTCCAAGAGCCGAAGCTGCTTCAACGCCATTTCTTCCTGCAATGGGTCGTACCACCACGCTCCCCATGTCAAGGATCATGATCACAGCCAGCCAACCTTCGTAGTCATGACCGCCTTTTGATCCATCTTGCCTAAACTCGTGAACATGGACAGTTTACTCGCTTACGCGTCCAGCCAATCCTTTTACTTCCATGGATGCCCATACAATTCCAACCAACCTACTTTGTTACCACGACAATGTAGTCTCTTCTGATTATATCTGCTACCAAGAACTGTTGCCGCTCATTTGTTGATACCAGCCAAACCTGTACTCCTCCATATTTTAAGTTCCACGTGGAAGAAGTAACAAAATCACCAGTACGAACGCACGATGGTGATGTCTTTATCATGGTCAACCCACTGACCATACAAGATGGAAACATGTAAACCATACTTGGGGACTGAGGATATACACGAAATCCCTTCACTGTCAAAGCTCAGAAGACACGTTCAACCAAAAGGTCATAGCCACAACAAGGTCATCTACTCTTCAAGGGTGCAGCGCAAGAAAATCATCACCTATCTGTCCAGAAGACGCCTTCAACACTTTACAAGGCCGCGGAGGATCCCAAGCCTGCTCAGAGGAAAACAACATCAGAAACTAAAGAAAAATACGACTGGGGACTGCTCATCGCAGTCCATCCCGACGACCATCAAAGACTCATGAGATAACTCCAGAGACGCGGATGAAACATTTTCTTGAAGAAACAGAGGGAGCCATGATAAACAACATAACTCTCTCATTCCTACCACTTCACTATCCAGGATATTTCATCATGTGATATTCTGATCACCCCAGCGTCACATCCAGAAGAGTACGATAAGCTTATATCAAATCCCGTGGACGTGGATTCAAGGCGATGCAATGAAAGTAGGCTACACACGGGGACTACCAACATGGGACGTTTTCACTCCCCTTAACCAGGTTATTTCTTATTTCAACATCATCATTGTCGAAGTTTTACGAGCCGCAGGAATTTCTCAACATGAAGCCGTACATGTGCACCGAAGACTCCAAATGTACCCCACAAAGATACATTCACATATTCGGCCAAGCCATCGGATCTAATAGAAGCATAACTGGGGACTGCTCACCACATCCTCTTCCACACGATAGTCCAAGATTCGGAAGATGGTTTTAAGGATGCCACTTGGAACCAAGTCCTTTAAGACTTGATAGTAGCACATCGCCAACGAAACGTCTCCCAACTCATCTATTTCATCCACTGTCTCCAGAAGATTTCGACCAATACAAGCATCCACAACATATTGTCATCCCGATCAGAGGGTCCAGGCACTGAACAACCTAAAATCAAGGATGAACCGAAAACGCAACCACATCCATCCGTCCCAAGAATGCAATGGAGTTTGATAAATTTTGGAATCCACTGGAGAGACACTGTAGACGAAAGCACAGATCCGGACGAGCAACAGAAAACAGAAGAAGGTCAATATCTCTTTTCGTGCGGACGGAGTTTCCAGAGTTTGAACAGAATAAAGATTCCTTATTTCTCCATAAAATGGATGACTGGGCGCGACTATGTCACCTCGAGCCCGCAAAATCCCTCCTGAGTTCTTCCTGAATTTTACTGTCGAGTTGTTTTCACCTCCCGAAAGAGATCAAATCCTAAATATTTCCGCGTAGGGAGATAGGAAATTCTTTTCTATTCAGAATGGAGGGGCGGACCGTCAAAATCCGAGTTCATATGAGAATTCTACAGAGATTCTAGTAAGGGGCGCTAATTAGGGTTGCAACATGCTAAAATCTGAAGCAAGTTGTTACCTTCCCGAAGCCAGTCGTCACCTTCCCATGGAACTGAAGCAAGTTGTTACCTTCCCGAAGCCTGTCGTCACCTTCCCAGGGAACTGAAGCAAGTTGTTATCTTCCCGAAGCCAGTCTTCACCTTCCCAGGGAACTGAAGCAAGTTTTTATCTTCCCAAAGCAAGTCATCATCTTCCCACGGAACTAAAGCAAGCTGCCATCATTCCGTGGGCCCGCAATTCTTCCTGAATTTTACTGTCGAGCTGTTTTCACCTCCCGAACGAGCTCAAAACCTAAATATTCCCGCGATGGGAGATAGAAAATTCTTTTCCGTTCAGAATGGAGGGGAGGACCGTAAAAACCGAGTTCGTACGAGAATTATACAGCGATTCTAATAAACGACGCTAATTAGGGTTTCGGCATGCCAAAACCTAATTCAGACAAAGTTGCCATCATCCCATTAAACTAAAGCCGGTCGTCATCCTTCCATGGAACTGAATCCAGTCGTCATCCTTCCAAGGAACTCAAGCTAGCTCCACTCCAAGCCGAACAACGCCTGCGGCTCCCATTCCAAGCCGACCAATGCCTTCGGCTCCCATTCCAAGCAGACCAATGCCTTCGGCTCCCATTCCAAGCCGACCGACGCCTGCGACTCCCATTCCAAGCCGACCAATGCCTGCGACTCCCATTCCAAGATGACCAACGCCAGCGGCTCCGCTCAAGCCGCACCAACACCGACAACTCGCTAATCCAGCACCTTCGCGTTCCCTAGCCCAGCCAAGATGACGCGTGACCAAGCCAAGCCGACAGTCTACATCTCAACCAGCAACCGCCTCTACCATTTCAAGGTCTCGCCAGCAACACCACAAGTAGAATTTACGCAAGGCCGCCAACACAAGAATCACGAATTATCATTACCTCTCGAAAAAGGTTAGTCGGGTCTTCCTGACCATCTTTTCATGACTTGACATTTCGATTTTGTCTTGGCATGTCACCATCTTATGCTTACCTCGCAATAATGCTCCTGTTCCGAGCTAAGCAGGGGACTTAATGTTGATGGTGGTTTTTAGCTTAGGGTTAAAATCGTAAAACCTTACATCTGACATGACGTCACTACAACCACTAGCGCATTTATTGAATCATTCAACATACCTACGTAAGAATTACCAGGGTACCTTTTTTTATACATGTGTCATGTTCCACGGCAGAACCCTTAGTATTGACCGGCATCATCTTCGAACAGACCAAACCCTAATTCTCATGCTACCGCGCCAAGGCATTCCAACCATGCCAGCCGCACCACTGTGCCAATGGAAAACCATTCCAGCCACATCTCCGCGCCAAGGCATGCCAACCATGCTATCTACACCATGCGCCAATGGCATGCCAAACCCTTGGCCCCACCATGCCAAGCCAACTGCACCTTGACTTGGACCCAACCATGCTAGCCGCACCGTGCGCCAATGGCATGCCAAACCCTTGGCCCCATCATGCCAAGCCAACCACACCTTTCCTTGGCCCCACTATGCCAAGCCATCTGCGCCATTGGCCTTGGCCCCACCATGCCGGCCTTCCCCATGCGTCTACCAAAACAAAGGCGTGCGACGATCAACTGCCACCCTTCCATCCTAGATGCAAATCCTAGCCGTCCAAGGTCGCCAAACAACATATGGTAACCTTTGGCACAAAACCCTAGTTTTGGCCACGCCAAACCGCACCAAGGCATGCCATGCCACATGTGCCAATAACATGCCAACCACCTTGTCGCGCCATACCATGCCGTCCTTCCCCATGCGGCTACCAAAACGACGGCGTGCGAGGATCAACGGCCACCCTTCCATCCTGGATGCAAATCCTAGCCATCCAAGGTCGCCAAACAACGCATGGTAACCTTTGGGCCAAAACCCTAGTTTTGGCCACGCCGAACTGTGCCAAGGCATGCCATTCCACATGTGCCAATGGCATGCCGACCACCTTGTCGCGCCACACCATGCCGGCCTTCCCCATGCGGCTACCAAAACGAAGGCGTGCGATGATCAACGGCCACCCTTCCAACCTGGATGGAAATCCTAGCCGTCCAAGGTTGCCAAACAACGCATGGTAATCTTTGGCCCAAAACCATAGTTTTGGCCACGCCAACCCGCGCCAAGGCATGCCATGCCACATGTGCCAATGGCATGCCAACCACCTTTCCGCGCCACACCATGTCGGTCTTCCCCATGCGGCTTCAAAAACGAAAGTGTGCGACGATCAACGACCACCTTCCATCCTGGATGCAAATCCTAGCCGTCCAAGGTCGCCAAACAACACATGGTAAACTTTGGCCCAAACCCCTAGTTTTGGCCACGCCAAACCGCGCCAAGGCATACCATGCCACATGTGCCAATGACATGCCAACGACCTTGTTGCGCCATACCATGCCGGCCTTCCCCATGCGGTTACCAAAACGAAGGAGTGCGACGATCAACGACCACCCTTCCATCCTAGATGCAAATCCTAGCCGTCCAAGGTCGCCAAACAGCGCATGGTAACCTTTGACCCAAAACCCTAGTTTTGGCCACGCCAAGGCATGTCATGCCACATGTGTCAATGGTATGCCAACCACCTTGCTGCGCCATACCATGCCGGCCTTCCCCATGCGGCTACCAAAACGAAGGCGTACGACGATTAACGACCACCCTTTCATCCTAGATGTAAATCCTAGCCGTCCAATGTCGCCAAAAAATGCATGGTAACCTTTGGCCCAAAACCCTAGTTTTGGCCACGCCAAACCGCCAAGGCATGGCATGCCAACCACCTTGTCGCGCCACACCATGTCGACATTCCCCATGCGGCTACCAAAACGAAGGCGTGCGACGATCAACGGCCACCCTTCCATCCTGGATGCAAATCCTAACCGTCCAAGGTCGCAAAACAATGCATGGTAACCTTTGGCCCGAAACCCTAATTTTGGCCACGCCAACCGCGCATGCCACATGTGCCAATGGCATGCTAACCACCATGCCGGCCTTCCCCATGAGGCAACCAAAACAAAGGCGTGCGACTATCAACGACCACCCTTCCATCCTGGATGCAAATCCTAGCCGTCCAAGGTCGCTAAACAACGCATAGTAACCTTTGGCCCAAAACCCTAGTTTTGACCACGCCAAACCGCGCCAAGGCATGCCATGCCACATGTTCCAATGGCATGCCAAACACCTTGCCGCGCCATACCATGCCGGCCTTCCCTATGCGGCTACCAAAACGAAGGCCCTCAACAATCAACGACCACTTTTTCATCTAATATGCAGATCTTAGCCGTCCAAGGTTACCAGCTAACGCATGGAAACCTTTGGACCTAGTTTGGTCGCACCTAAACAAAGCCAAAACCCTAACTTTTGGCCGCGCCTAAACTGGGCCACATTAAAGCCATATTGATCATACTTTCATGCCACTGGCTACCAAACGAAAGGTTGCAATAATTAACGGCTACCTTCCTCTTAAGATGCAAAATCTCGACCGTTGAAGGTCACCACCGAGCCGGCAAGTCTCCCAAGCTCAACTTTCCAGACAACAACAATATGCTACATGTTTTCCACGAAAACACTCGAGACATCAACGCATTTCACAAACTGGGGGATGCTCATTGGGTATTGGTTTGGCGGTTTACAGCATGCGGCGTACACTACGCTCGTTATAAGAAAGTGTCATAAGGATGAGGCGGTTAGTAAATACAGGAAGTAATGGTGAAACGCTTTCTTTCATGGAACATCAATTCCAAGCGTTACCGGTTACCACCTCCTCCCATTTACTCACCCGTTTTCCATTTCTTAATGAGACCAGAGTACGTTTCACTTCGACTTGTATAAATAGGCATTACATATTTCCACCGAACAACAAGTTCAGGCCAAGAGGATACCACACTCAAAACACATTTGCTAGCTTTCCATCTGTTAGCTTACCACTTTCTAATACAAGTCGTGAAACAACTAATCTTCCAGAATCAACTATTCTGGCCTCAACACTTTCTTCGCTTCCCTCCCCAAAACCAACCCTTATCCTTCACTTTGTGACCGAAGCAAGTCTGGAACGGCCATTTCTTGGTTTAGGATGGATTTGTATAGATTGATATCTCGAATCTAAAGTACTCCATTGCAGTACATTGTTTAGGGTTTACATTCGTTTCTCACCTACACACCCGAAATTACCAAAATCAGCAGAAACCGTTTTCACCCTCAAACACCACCGTTAGATGAAAACCTGATTTAGATTCAAGCTAATATTTCTCAACCGTTAGATCGAAAACTTAGCTTGTTACACACTTGACAATGCATGCTTTTAGGTTTGTTAACCGTACCCAAACGTATGCACTTGTTGGTTCAATAATAGTTAACCAAAAGGTTAGCCATATGAGCATTTCATATCAACCATGTTCTTCTTCACCATAACTAGTTCAAATGACTTCAAATGAACTAGTTAGAGAGTTGTTCAATTGCAAGGAAATCTTATGTACTACACAAGACACAATTGAAGCAAAGATGATTTGATTCACTTGAATCGGTTCATGAACTTTTATTCCCACGGTTTGCAAACTGCATTCCTTAGTCTTTTTAAGTTTAAGTTCAGAAATCATCTTCAAATATATAACCTTCTTAAGTTCGCATACTAGGTTCGCGGACTTAAGCAACCGGGCATATTTTACAAACTCCAACAGAAAATCTCGGCAAAAGACCTTTCGCCGGTTCGCGGACTGGATTCGCGGACTGGAACTCACGCAACTAGTTTGTCAACTCCAGCAGAATTTCTCGGGATAAGAAGTTCGGCAGTTCGCGGACTTGGCAACAAGCCATTCTTCCGGTTTCTCTTGATCAACAAAGTTCGCAAACTTTGGTTCAAGGAATAGGACTTATACACAAATGTGTTTCCACAATAATGCTTATTTCCATCATTGGTTATGTAATCTAAACTCTCATTTCAATCATTGAAACATTCTTAGAGGACGTTATACAGTTGTTACACCATTTCTTGTCAAAGCAATTTCAAAGTGATTGAAACATATCATGACTTTCGTCACTAGTTAAAGATAAACTTGAGCGAAGCGAAAAGCTTACCAACACATATTTCGAGATATAGATAGGCGAGGTATACTCGGCTCGAAATACCAAAAGTGTGTAATCCAAGTATATATATATATAGCATACAACTTCTTGTCTCAAAGAGTAGGAGATAGAGTAGATATACTTTTGAGTGATAGATAAGTTCAAGTCTTCACACACATTTTTGTCGAGAAGTTCCACCGGTTCTTTGAGTAGTTCTTTTGCTTGAATGATGAATCGCCATGAAGTCCTTGAGCTCAACTACACTTTCTATCCTAGTCCGAGACTTAGCTATAATAGACGATAAATCAAGACTTATAGTTTTAATCACTAACATTGACAAACATGCTTGAGATAGCAACGCATGCGAGGTTGATCGAGCAATTCTATAACATTTACTACGATCACGACCACTCTCCCAAATTGCCCCTCTTGTATCAGCACCCAAACGCTTTTTGTTTTTCTTTCGAGGAGGCAGAGACTGAGGAGTATCAAGACCATCCTTCCTTCTTTTCTTAGTGACATCATCTTTAGCTTTTCCTTTGTTAGCCTCCTTTGCTTTAGCTTATTTTGCTTTAGATCTATTTCAAAAGAAGCACGAAATAAATATAACACAACTAACTTTCATTTCTAATACCGGCATAGATACACCACATTACGGCATAGAATCATCACAACAGGCATACTGAAAAAAAGTATCGAACATGCTGGGAGCTAATACCGGCATTGACAAGTAATTGTCGAGGATGTCGGTACCCTTTAGGAAGTTCCTTGATATAAAAAAAATACCAGTACCGATAGATAAGGAAAGTAAAAACTCATGTAGGGACCTAATACCGGCATTGAAAAAAATTGTCGAGGATGCCGGTACTCTTTCGGAAGTTCCTGGATACCAAAACTCCAATATCGGCATGGAATCTAACCTAAAACGTATGTCGGTACCAAAAGCAAAATCCTAGGGTTTTCTGTTTGTTAGAAGCTCACTACCGGCGTATTCGTAAAAGTTCAAATCAATGCCGGTACTAGGTTCCGAAGTGGTCTTCAACCTAAATAGAATACTGAAACTATGTTCCGGCGTGGTCTTCAACCTAAATTAAATGCCGGGAGACACTACCTGTGTGGTCTTCATCCTAGATCGAATGCCGGTAATGGTTTCCGGTGTGGTATTCATACTAAATTGAATGACGGAAATACTGAAACTCAACTGTTTCAGTTACGGTTTCGCGATTTTGACCTAAACCCGTAGCTACAAATCGATTGAAACACTAATTAAACAGTTTTAAATGACTTACCTTCTCACAGAAGCCATATTTCTGAGTAGTTCATCGTCCGATAACTCTTGTTCTTCGTGTTCTTGCTCTTGAGCAATCAAAGCAAGCCTTTTCTCTAATTTTTGTTGAGCAATCGATTTTGATTTGGATTGGGTATCTGATTTCTTTCGTGGAGGCATTCTTATGGGTTGATTTTAATCGACGAAGAAATTTTTGATTTAACGATTAATAGTAGAGTATGAAGAACGATGAAGAAGAGGAGAGGAAGATGAAAGAATTTTTTTTTTTCAAAACCCAACCCTAACACACGACTATGCCGGTACTCAAATGGGGATATTGATTTTGGTTTTTTGATTTTAAGTTTTTTATTTTGTGAGAAGGGTATAACAGTCTTTTCATACTGTTTTTTAATTAATCAAATGGTGTATTAGTATTTTCGGCCCAAAAAACACCCCTTAGCAGACACCTTTGGTTGGGGGAAGTAATTCATATCCCCCAGTTAGTTTCCATATCCCCCAATTGCGTGTTCCTAATAAATGCTACACTATTACAAAAATAAATATGTGTAGCATATGAATATTTTTATTAGTATAAATAATCCAACATTTTTTAGTTATAAATACTTAAAATAAAAAAAAAGGTGTTAGGATTTTAGATTGGGTTATATTAAAACTGATTTTATAATTACAAAAAATTAAGGGTATATAAAAAATATTATTGCACACGAAAGCCGACAATTATTTTAAAACAAACGAAAATAGAATAGAGAACCAATAAAAAGGACATGGAAAATATATTCTTAAATAAAATTAATTAATTTTGAAACACGATATAAATTTTCATATCGAGAAACATACCCGTGCATCGCACCGGTGCAAAACTAGTTCTATTAATTTAATACATGCCGAATTCGCGGTGTCGAATTGATATCTTCAAAACGAATTATACACGTACGTATATTGTTCCGAATTACCGCCGTATCACGAACCGTTCACCAGATTTTTGACCGAATTCAACTTTTACAAAACCGAATAATACCGTACATATCACGTTCCGTACGTTTGCCGAATTACGAATTGCTAACTAGGGGCCAGATGACAGATTACATGAATCAAGTCGAGGTCGGATAACACTCTATACAGCACATATGTGCTAAATAACATTCGCAGACACATAAATGTACTGAAGCTCTTTGTGGTTGGAGAACAAACAAGATGGAGTCTTTGCTTCTCACAGTTAATGGTGGTGGTGGTGTTTCTTTCTTCAACTCCTCCTCCCGTTCATCCTTCTCTAATTCACTCTCTAAAACAATTTCTAAGTAAGTTCGTCTCCATCAAGTCATCCTTCATTTTTATTATATGGAATTATTGGTTTGTTTAACCCCTCGATGTTTTCTTTCTATTTAGCTTCATCTTTTAAAAGGAAAATTCAATTAATCTGGATGATTGAGAAAATTAAGGTCGAAAAGTTTGTGGGGTTTTTCTGACGTTTTAGTTTAATAGCTCTAGAGGAAACCCTCTTGTTCAATTGTTTACTCTCACTGTACACCCTTAGACAAAATGCTTCAATTGATAGACATATCAAGTGATCAGTGCTTTAGTTAAAGACTAGAACTAAAACAACACATCATTGAACATTTTTGAAGCTACTAAGAGGAGTAGAATAGATGTATTTTGATGTTCTTGATCTACTGCTTACTTTTGTGGGTAGTCATTTGCGTCTTTAATTTGCTTACTATTGTTCAGGTGGGAATTGAAAAATTACCAAAATCTAAGGCTTACGAATGTGGGTAATGTGGGTATTCGTAGGATGCACGGCAAGGCATCATGGCTCTTGGCAAATCCTAATGTATGCACCAATCCAAGGCTTCTACATGTATAATGCCAATATTTTTCGATTTGCATTTGCTGAAAGATATTAGGTATGTTTTGCATGATTTTGCTAATCAACCATGGCATAAAAAAAATCAAAATCCATAATCATGATTTTTCTATGCAAAACAATCTTAATTATGATTGATAATTGCCATTGTTTTCATGGGGATTATTTTTTCAACACCCATAATAGGGTTTAAAGTACTTCACACTTGTGAATTCTGTGCCAGACTGCCAGTTAATCTGGACATGCGATAACAACCCAATTTTTTATTTTATTTTAAGGAAGCTTGTTTAGAAATAAATACCTTTGTCGCCGTCTGGGTTAATGCATATGCCGCATATCTTCGCATACATAGTACCTCTTTTGCAATGTGTCAATTTATTTTCTAGCGTTAGGTGTTGACAACTGAAGACAATAATTTCTAACAGGTATACATTGTGCCTGTTCAAGTATCAGCGGGGAAAGGAAATCCTGGGGAAGTTGTTATGGTTGACCCTTTGGAGGCCAAACGCTTAGCTACTAAACAAATGGAAGAAATCAAAGCCAGAGAGAAACTTGGGGTGAGTCAACTTTTATTATTCTTGGTGATCTATACTTTTTTTGTCCTCTTCAGTCTTCATATTTGTTCAAGGTGCCGTTGGATCGATAAAGGTGATAGCCTCGTCAAATGCATTTTCTGGAATATTAAAGTTTTCGTTACTCAGTAGAATCTAAGCAATTAGCTAATATCCACAATGATTATTGAGAGAGATAGGTCATGAACGTATGGATCACCCGAGGCCTCTACATTTTCATCAAAATCATCCAAAGGCACATTCCTGGGATTATTGTCTGCTCAGCATGTACATGTTTTATACTCTGGAATTTTACAACACTAAACCTTCTTAGCCTGACAATTCTTTACTGACTGTTTGATTAATAGATATGAAGATTTAACTTGGGGATGAGATCATCTCCAGCATCAACCCTAAGTCCCTTAGATATCCTTACAGGGGTCATTAATAGATGATGCATCATGTTATTCCATCTCATATGACTTCCTAGTAACTTTTATTTGGAAGGGTACAAACAAGTTCTTTTCTTATTTTTTGATGAGTACAAATTATGTCTATATAAACATGTTGGCCTTCGAGCCCTGCTACATTGGCCTTCTATACGACATACTTTGTCTAAGATATACATGATGAGCATTTCGATCTCCATTAGGGTTGCCAAAATTTATGGTGCCTTGTATTATGCCAATCCTGCGAAGGCCATGGAACTGTATTTTCAATACGGATTGTCTGACATTTCCTTGTCTAAGCACATAGAATAAAAAACGGGGATCTTTTACTAGTCACAACTGTGTGCTAAAGCATCTGATTCTTGTTTGTTCATCTAACTAACTTATAGTGATGGACATGCAGAGGCAACGCCGAATTGAAGCAATCAATGGAACTTGGGCAATGCTTGGTTTAACTGCAGGTTTGGTTATTGAAGGTCGCACAGGAGATAGCATTATAACTCAGGTCAGTTTTTTAGCTCATGTTGGGATCATGAGGGAGGAACAACTTCTCAAACTATGATGCGACTACCTGATATTAATGTATGCAACCCATTCCGCATATAGTCATATAACTGTTTGCAGAATTGTGTTTGATCACGACCTAGTAATTGGGTCTAGGTTTCTTTCAATTTATCCTGACCATCGATCCTGTACAACTATTTGCTTACAGGCGTAACTTTCTTTCCTTTTGCAGTTGGAGGGATATTGGAGGAGCATCCAAAATTTCGTCTTAGCGCAACCTTCTCTGGTGTATTGGTGGAGCACTACACAGACTTTCTTATCTAATCAAGATTTCAAGAATCCATTTTAATTTGTTTTTCATATCAGTTCTTCTTGCCTTGGTTCAGAGTTTGTATGGGCTGTTCATCTTTGACAGTTAAAGTCAGATTTTTTTTAACAGTGTACATCATCCCATGAACACACATTACAACCATTGTTCTGGCAGCTAACAGCCTTGTAAACAGTAAAGCTTCAAATTTGTGGCCCATGTTTTTATCTCTTCCTACCACACCTAATTCCAATGCTGAGGCATCTTATAATCTTCTTCAGAGTTTTTAAGTGTCCCAAAAAGAGCCAATACACCTGAAGGGTTTGCTTTTTTATTTATTTTTTTGTTTGAAAAAACCTAAAGGGTTTGCCTCCACCTAGAATTTGTACTTATAATATAAAGGAACCATAATTTGGGGCAATACGAGTAATGCTACGTTCACGCCCAATATTACCGGGGTGAGTCGGCTGTTATCACGAGATTTGTCCCGGTATTTTCTCCGGTAACCTAGCATTATTGGGGGCAATACCCGAAACTTTCATAGGGTATTGAATAGGACAAAAAAGAGGTCAGAATTAGTAATTGTGTATATCCCTTGGGCTGACTGGTGAGGGAATTGGGTATGATGATGGAGACCCAAAATCGTGGTCCAAAACTAAAAGAAAGTAAGTTACCGTTCTCTCTGTTCGAAAGCAGGTAATGTGGGAGGGGATTTACAAATAGGCAAGGATTGAAACCTTAAAAGAAAAGAAATGAAAAACGTGGTTTCAATCCTCGCTTTCTCTTTAATTATATAATAAAAAGATAATAAAATATATTAATACCAGATGTTGGGCCCATCTTTGCGTTTTATCTAAATAAAACACTTTTGGTCGCCTATATTTTAATTCCCTCCCTCATCACTAGACTAAGACCTCCCTCCTACATGATGTGGCGCGACTGTACAAGTACTCCCTTACCTCCTCCACTAGACTCAGTCTTATGCACCCATTTTTCATAATGGCAAAACTTCACTTATTTGATTAATGTTTAAAATTAGTAATTAGTGTTAATTTTAATGATTAGATGTTAATGACTAGAGTTATCATTAGTGTTATATTTAAAGACTAACGGGGGGTTAGTCGTGGGAGAGTTCGAGAGATTTTAATGTATTTGTGTTTTCTCCTGTTAGTCGTGGGGGAGTTTGAGGGAGTCTCTCCACATCCCCGTTAGTCGTGGGGGAGTTTAGAGGAGTCTCCTAAACTCCCTAGAAAACACCTGTTAGTCGTTCGGAAGTTTAAAAAAAGCTCTTGAACTCCCTGTTAGTCATAAAACCCTACAATACTAGGGAGATGGTTGCTTTAGGGAGTTCGAAGGAGTTTTTAGTGTATTTTGGTCTCACAACAAATCTCTCAAAAGAGTAGAGATTTGGGAAGGAGTTTGGTGCGTAGAAAACCATAGGAGAAAGAAGAGGAAACGTTTTTTCCAGGTATGTTTTTTTTTCTTCTTTGATCTCCATGATTGTTTATAGTTTGATTTGTGTACTATTTTGATTGTTTTTCATATCTTTGATCTCCATGATTGTTTATTTTGATTGTGTATAGTTTTTTTTTGTGCGTACTCTCTCTCTCGGTCAAAACCCTAATAGTGTTTTTCGTATAGATTTTTCTGAAAAACATGTTCCTTCCCCGTTTGTCGAGACGATTCTGACATACCTATAAAACTCATTCCTTTGTGATATAATTTTTATGTTAAAGAGGAGTTTCTTAGCTTTGCAACCAGACCAAATTTGTTGAATTCCATCACACAATGATTTTTGTATGATGTTTTGAGTAAAGACCGTGAAATCTAAAAAATTTCTGACGACGTATTCAAGTCCTGAAAACGTGATTCCTGCCCTGTTTGTCGAGACGATTCTGACATACCTATAAAACTCATTCCTTTGTGATATAATTTTTATGTTAAAGAGGAGTTTCTTAGCTTTGCAACCAGACCAAATTTGTTGAATTCCATCACACAATGATTTTTGTATGATTTTTTGAGTAAAGACCGTGAAATCTAAAAAAAATCTGACGACGTATTCAAGTCCTGAAAACGTGATTCCTGCCCTGTTTGTCGAGATGATTCTGACATACCTATAAAACTCATTCCTTTGTGATATAATTTTTATGTTAAAGAGGAGTTTCTTAGCTTTGCAACCAGACCAAATTTGTTGAATTCCATCACACAATGAGTTTTGTATGATTTTTTGAGTAAAGACCGTGAAATCTAAAAAATTTCTGACGACGTATTCAAGTCCTGAAAACGTGATTCCTGCCCTGTTTGTCGAGGCGATTCTGACATACCTATAAAACTCATTCCTTTGTGATATAATTTTTATGTTAAAGAGGAGTTTATTAGCTTTGCAACCAGACCAAATTTGTTGAATTCCATCACACAATGATTTTTGTATGATTTTTTGAGTAAAGACCGTGAAATCTAAAAAATTTCTGACGACGTATTCAAGTCCTGAAAACGTGATTTCTGCCCTGTTTGTCGAGATGATTCTGACATATCTATAAAACTCATTCCTTTATGATATAATTTTTATGTTAAATAGGAATTTCTTAGATTTGCAACAAGATAAAATTTGTTGAATTCCATCACACAATGATTTTTTTATGATTTTTTGAGTAAAGATTGTGAAATCTAAAATTTTCTGACGACGTATTCAAGTCCTGAAAACGTGATTTCTGCCCTGTTTGTCGAGATGATTCTGACATATCTATAAAACTCATTCCTTTGCGATATAATTTTTATGTTAAATAGGAGTTTCTTAGCTTTGCAACAAGACCAAATTTGTTGAATTCCATCACACAATGATTTTTGTATGATTTTTTGAGTAAAGATTGTGAAATCTAAAAATTTCTGAAGACGTATTCAAGTCCTGAAAACGTGATTTCTGCCCTGTTTGTCGAGATGATTCTGACATATCTATAAAACTCATTCCTTTGCGATATAATTTTTATGTTAAATAGGAGTTTCTTAGCTTTGCAACAAGACCAAATTTGTTGAATTCCATCACACAATGATTTTTGTATGAATTTTTGAGTAAAGATTGTGAAATCTAAAATTTTCTGAAGACGTATTCAAGTCCTGAAAACGTGATTTCTGCCCTGTTTGGTTTAGACCTTTGGGCACAGCTATCAAACCCATATTTATTTCTTATCATTTTTATGTTAATGAGGGATTCCTCGGCTTTCTAAAGAGACGAAATTTGCTGAATTTCATCACCATAGAATCTCTTCTTTCTTGCTTTGTTAAGTTCTAGTATTAGTCTAAGTACTAATGTAGTTAACATGTCACACCATAGAATGGAAAAATACAGCCAATCTTCTGAAAACAACAAGAAGAAAAAGAATGTTAGGAAGAATAAGAATACGGAACCGGAAACGGAAGTGACTACGAATTACAAACAATGGACAACTCGAGAGACTGAGAAATTATTGGAACTGTTGGTAGAAGCTACACTTGAGAAGAAGAAAGACACTAGTGGATGTTTTACTAAGAGAATAGTGGAAGAGGAGATACTTCCAAAACTTAACCAAGCATGTGGTTGTGACAAATCTTTTGAGAACTATAAAGGGAAACATAGATGGCTGAAGACTAGATTTGGTCAATACCAGGATTTGTTTAAATCTTGTACTTCTGGATTCAGTTGGGATGATGCTAACAAGATGATTACTGGATCCGACGAGATGTGGAACAATTACTTTGAGGTATGTGTGTGTTACTTACTGACAACTAATTTGATATTTTTTTCTTCTATTTTGTGCAGAGTTCTAATTCATGCTTTATCCTTTATTTATTTTGTGTGTTAACAGAGCCATCCAAACCAAACTAACTTAAGGGAAGATAATGGTAAAGACTATGGTGACTTGCTTATT
Source organism: Papaver somniferum (assembly GCF_003573695.1). Classification (NCBI taxonomy): domain Eukaryota; kingdom Viridiplantae; phylum Streptophyta; class Magnoliopsida; order Ranunculales; family Papaveraceae; genus Papaver; species Papaver somniferum. The sequence goes on from NC_039365.1 coordinate 65,710,515, forward strand.
GTTTTTGGGAATAAATGTGCTTCTGGAAAAGTTACAGTTGATCTTACCCATGAGGGTACAAGTGCTAGAACCTGTGATAAGGAAGATGAACAAGATAATTACTTCGATGTTGATTATACTCAACGAGAGCAATATGATAGTGCTTTTAACGTATCATACGTGGGATATGGCTTAGAGGAAAGTGATGAACAAGATAAAGATGAAACTCAAGATATGAACACAATGAAAATTCCCGTCAGAAAAACGACACCAAAGAAAAGACCAAGGTGTGACATTGGTGACTCTTCTACATCAACTAATCCTACTGGGCAGTCTGATTATCTAGAGAAATTGATTGCCAACAGTTCATCGATTGCTTATTCTATTGATTCAATGCATGCTCTTATTGCGAAAGAGAAAGAAGACCGCAAAATTGAAAAAGAAATGCGTAGAATTTATAAGGATAAGAAAGATAACCAAGTATGGGATCTTGTTTATGGCATGAATGAAATTTCTTTGGAAGATAAGCTGAAAGTAATTGAAATGCTGGACAACAATCACAAGAAGAACTTTTCATACGTTTTACTCCTGAAGAGAGAAAGTTGTGGATTGGTTCAAAGTTAAAATCATAAACCTGTCATCTTTGCAAGTTTCTATTAGGTTTAATGGGCTTTTAGAGTTACAACATTTGATCGTTTTTCTTCGTAACTATTAGTATTTATTTTTTTTTTCTCCAAGTTGAGAACTTATTATTATGGATTGATTGCTACTAATTTTTATGGATTGACATCTTTATGGTTATTATGATTGAATTTATGAACTTTATATTCTATATGCTTATTTTCTATATACATATACTTTTATGCTTTTGAAATAATGATGATTCTAATAAAAAAAGTACTTTTATCATCTTTTTAGGTGAACATGTCTGATTTGGATTTATCTACTGATAGTGAAGATGAAGCCTTTGATACAGAAGAAGAAAGCAGTGATGATGAAGAGGTAAGCAGCAATAATGAATTTGAACTATCCATATTTTTGAATATACTTTCAGCGGTGCATTCATGGTTGATGGATATAATCAAGCAATTGCATTACATACAAAGTCAGCGTATTGAAAGACCAATGAGACGCCCAGTTACTTTGTTTGGATATAACTATATAAGGAGAGTTTTGCGTCAAGACCCAGAAGACTTTCGAAGAATTTATAGGATGTACCCTGATATTTTTCTAAAACTATGTTGTTTCATTAGAGAAAGTACATCATTATGTGATACAAGATGTGTTTCTATTGAAGAAATGCTTGGTACATTTTTACTCGTTGTTGGCCAAAGTTCACGATATTGCACAATACGTGACACATTTGGTCGCTCTCGATGGACAGTTAGTAAAAACTTCAACAGGATGTTGCGAGCTTTAAATGTTATAGCTCTGAGGATGATGGTTAAGCCAAAAAGTGCAACTCCATTTAAAATTCGTGAGAGTACACGATTTTATCCTTACTTTAAGGATTGCATTGGAGCTATGGACGGTACACATATCCCAGCAATGGTAGAGAAAAGAAATGCATCCGTTTATCGGAATCGACATGGAATTACATCTCAAAATGTGTTAGCGGTTTGCAACTTCGACTTGGAGTTCATATACGTGCTCAGTGGATGGGAAGGATCTGCTCATGATTCGAAAATACTTAACGACGCAATGACAAAAAGAAATGGACTGAAAATACCGCAAGGTAATTTTACTTTTATCTAATGTGAAGTTTTGAGTTTTTTGGTTAAGTTATTTTCGGGTTCTACTTGACGAAGTTTTCTTTTTGTGTTTTATTCATGTAAATATTACTTGGGGGATGGTGGCTTTGCAAACCGACGATATTGTTTAACACCATTTCGTGGCCAACGTTATCATTTGAAAGAATTTTCTGGTACGGGTAATCATGCGAAAAAGGCTGAAGAATTATTTAACATGCGTCATGCTTCTTTGAGGAATGTAGTTGAAAGATTGTTTGGTGTTGTGAAGTCTCTTTTCTTGATCTTTAAGTCTCAACCTCCATTTCCGTATCAGGTGCAAGCGGAGATAATGACAGCTTGTGCAGGCCTACACAACTTCTTACGAAAAGAATGCCGTTCAGATGAGTTTCCGGTCGAGGAAGAGGAAGAGGAAGATAGCCATCCATCAACGCTTGTAAATGACGACGAAATTTTGACGCAACAAACTCAAGAACAACAACGTCAAGAAGCTAATGCATGGAGAAAGAGTATAGCGGATGATATGTGGGAAAATATTCGTGAACAAAGGGAGTTAGAATTGTATGGAGACCGTTAAATTGAAGGGAAAAAAATATCTCGTTACACAAAATAATATACTATTGATACAGAGATATGATCATTTTCATTTATTTTTTTCTTTTGATTAAAGATCAATGTTATTTGCAAATGAGGGTTTATTGTTTCTTAAAAGAGAATGAATTAGGAGTGAACTCTCTCAAACTCCCCCAAACTCCCCCGAACTCCCTCTAATAAACTCTCTCAAAATCCCTACACTCCCCCAAACTCCCTGAACTCAAAAACACCAAACTCTCTCAAACTCCCTACACTCTCTCAAACTCTCTCAAACTCTCTGAGATTTAAAATACACTCAACTCCCCCGAAATCACTCGAGGACTAACCCCCTATAAAAGAAAGTTTTGAGTGATAGTTAGGGTTTTATTGAAGAAGATGAAGAACAAGAGGAAAAAGTGACAAAAAAGATCTTTTAAATTATTGTGACAAATATGAAAAGGGGTGAATCTTCAACTCATAATATTGTAATGGAACCTGAAAGTTTAATGTAGGTTGAATTTGTCAAAAAAAAAAAAAAAAAAATTTATGACCTAG
>NC_039365.1:65713522-65745630 GCF_003573695.1 Papaver somniferum
ACCAGATGAACAGTTCGGCTAATCAAAAGAGAGCCCGACAAAGGTTTTTTTTTTTTTTTGAACAACGTATTTTTCGAGAAAAAACCTAAGTTCAACGAACTTGGACATACCTAGGTTGGGATGACAAGTTATCAAGTCATTTCTGATTGAAAACATAACATGCGAAGTTACATACATGAAAATCTTGTATTAGAGACTTGATCATCTTAATATGATCAAAGTGTCAAGGAAAATATATCAATAGTAGTATATGCTTTGTATTGGTATATTCTATTAAGAAGTATAATGCTTTTCTTTTGAACTTCGTAATTGAGGTATCAACATAATCTTTGTAACTTTATTGGCATGTACAACATTAGTTTCCGTTAATTCGAGTAAAACAAGACAGCCGAACTTAGTGTTGTTCTTCATGAAATAAAGTTCAGCTATAATTTTGGGTTTAATTATCAGCCGAACTGGAATCTGTGACCACAATATGAAGAACAATGCTAGGTTCGATTAGGATTTTGGTTATATTATCAGCCGAATTTGATAATGTAACTATATAAAAAAAACATCTAGTTTTCATCGATTTAAACCTAATTTATCAATCAAACATAAGGGGGAAAAAATTGGGTTGGAGAATTTATGTAAAAAGAGATGGGATTGTGAGCAAACATGATAAATAATCATTGCTTATTCATCTGATAATAGAGAAAGAGAGGAATAAAAATTAAACATTGATTTGGAATAAAAGTGATCAGATTAGGTTTACGTTTTAATTTTTAATTGGGAACGGATCCCTTGACTTAAGTTTTACTTAAATTTTAACTTAATTTTCTAACCATTGATCTAATCTCATCAAACCGTTCAATAAATAAACCATATTTTACCAAATTTGTAGAAACCATTTGGCTCAAGCCAAATTCGAATCTTTTCCTGAATCTCCAAAAATCTATTTTCACGTAAAAGATATCGAAGACTCGAATTTCAGTTTTTGCTGGTAGGTTAAACATTGAACCATATGAAGATTTTTTCTTTTTCACAGGAGAAAAAGTTCAAGAATAAATCATATATATTCTTCAAAACTTGATTTTGATGGATGATGGTGTTCCAGCAAAATGGATGCCAACAATGTTGGATATTTTCAAGGTTTGCCACTACGCAGAGTTATACGGTGATCAGCGTCTCGTGGAATTTTTTTCTGGTTTTACTTTGTAAAACCTAGAAGTTTCCATTCAAAATTGAACAGCCGCGTCTCTTCTCATAAGCCACCATTAATGGCTTTTGGAAGCGTCTGTTGGTGATGAAACGACACTACCAACATGCATGAATATCACTATAAGTAGCGAAGATGTTCTCCCATTCCAACACATCAAAAACAATCTGTTTTCTTCTTCTCTAAAAAGCATCATCAGAACCTTATACAGTGTGATTCTTGGTCGGGTCAAGGAAGTACAATCCTTGAATTCGATTACGGTGTTAGGGCTTCATTGAATCCTGAAGGCACAATTCGAGAGACCGTTTGTACTCGCCAAATTTATTGGGAAAGGTCGAATTATTGTCTAAAAGAATCGAAAGAGCCTTGAAATCAGGGGTACACCATTTTGTGTTTCTGTTTTCATCCTCTTGTTTAATCCAAAATTTCCAACAAACAATCAATCAGCAGATACTAGAGAAAATATTTGCTTATACAAAAGAATAGATTAACAACTGCCATATTTTGGTGATTGGCTTCACCCAAATTATAGAGACAACAAAACTCATTCTTCCGCTCTGTACCGTTCACCCGAAACACCGTTAAACCAAGAAGGGAACTTTATCCCCAAAGAACAACATGCATAGAGCATGTTTGGGTATTCCTTTATCTAGGGCATCTTTTAGCAAGACATTTTCGTATCTGAATATGTCAAGAGTGTTACATTTTTTATGGAGCTTTTCCATTATGAAACCTAAAAGTTCATGTCAGCTTGAAAAAACGGGAGTCATGTTCATATATTCTGTTTGTTAAGCCATAGAAATGTCGTGGATGTTAAGTGTCTTCTTAAATCAAACAAAGCAACTGCTTCCTCCCATAGAATTCTATTTTTATAACTTATTTTTTTTATTCGTTCATGAATTGTATTAAGATTTTTTTTACATAATCCATGCTCGTAGCAAACTAATGTTTAGAAGAATATCCACGTAGAGTTCGGAGTTAACTGATTTTAATGTTTCATCCATGGCAATCCAGCTCTATGCCTTTATCTTGATAATTTCTATGTTTACTTCTGGTATATACTGTGATATTTGTATAGGAATGAAAAGATTTTGAGAGGTATTTACGAGAATGAAAAGATTTCGCGAGGTAAGTATGGTAAATAGTCAATATTCGGCTTGTGTTTAGCCGCCCATTTTAACCAAATTTAGTAAAATTGGAATTATATATTGAACGGTTTGATGGTATTTGATTAATGGTTAGAAAGTTAAGTTAAAATTTAAGTTAGGAGATCCGTTCCCTTTTTAATTTAGTGGAAGGGTATTGAGTTTTAATTTAGTAAAAGATATTATGTTTAGGTTTTAATTTAGTGGAAGGGTATTAGTGTAAGTCCGCCAATTTAAGAGATTTTTGGTAACCTAGCTATCTCTCTGACACCCCTTATAACCAGCTACCAGACAGAGTTATTAAAATGTAGGTCTATTTAACGGTTGGTATCCAGCAAATGACCAACACCTAGATTTAGTACCTAACATTTAAAATATTAAGGGTTGGTACCTTGACCGGTTAAAAATTGTTAAGACCAACCGTTGACTTAACATATAAATATTTATTTTTAATTATTGTTTTTTTATTGAAAGTAAAAGAAAAATCCAAAATCACCATCAATCCGATGGTCCAAAAAAGAAACCCTATGAACCCTTAGTGCTCTGGGTAAATTTATTACATACCCTTAGTTTTGACGCCCAATAAATATACCCTTATACAAAAAATATAAATACCTCTATCATTTAAATACCTTATCCATTAAAAAATAGATTACCTTAATACCCTCACTTACAATATTATTTTCCATTTAAAAATCTTATCCATTAAAAAATAGATTTTCCTATTATTTCACATCCACCAGCAGCACCATTTCACCACCACCAACAGCACCGCCGCCACCACCACTCCACCACCACCACTCCGCCACCACCACCACTTACTAAATACAACCACCAATAGTATTCCACCACCGCCACACACCACCACCATTGTTGTTGTCGTCGCCGCCACCGCCGCCATCAATATTAGGTGTCAACAACTTAAGTTGATCCAAAAAATCAAAAGTTCAAAAATATTTGTCAAATTTGGTTGTTGATTCCATTTTTCTATTGTTGATACACAAATATTGGTTGTTGACTCCCTAAACCAAGGTCAATTTCTATTGTTGATACACAAATATTTGTTGTTGACTCCTTACACCAAGATCAATTTCTATTGTTGATACACAAATATTGGTTGTTGATTCCATTTTTCCATTGTTGATACACAAACATTGGTTGTTGACTCCCTAAACTAAGGTCAATTTCTATTGTTGATACACAAATATTTGTTGTTGACTCCTTACACTAAGATCAATTTTTATTGTTGATACACAAATATTGGTTGTTGATTCCATTTTTCTATTGTTGATACACAAATATTGGTTGTTGACTCCCTAAACTAAGGTCAATTTCTATTGTTGATACACAAAGATTTGTTGTTGACTCCTTACACTTCTATTATTGATACACAAATATTGGTTGTTGACTACAATTTCTATCATTATTTATCATTCGAGCCTCACCACCACCACAACCACTATAACAACTTCCACTATCACCAGTACAACACCAAATTAAGAGAAGTCTACTTCAGTCGGCACCACTGCCACCACCACAACCATCATCATCAACTAACATAACAGTAGATTGTGAATCCAGTTAGAAAAATCATTTGGATAAATTTCCTAATTGAGATTTGATATCCTCCAGCACAACCAATAAGAAGTATCACCACCACCACCATCTCTCAAAATCACACCCATCTCTACCAAACTATCACCGCAACCACAATAATTATTTGATGTAAGTTGAATTTGGATACGTAGAATACAACAACAAATTATACCTCCTCCACCACCGACAACACCACCACCATCATCAACTTTAAAAATACCAGAAATCAAAACCTAAAACCTAAATATCATCCAATACTCTCGAGATCAATCAAATTGAGATAAAACACAGATTCAATCTAAATCAAATCATATACAAACACGAAATCAATTTTGAAAAATCTTTGAAACCTAAAAACAAATGCCATACCTCCTCCACCACCGTCGCCGCTGCCAGAACCACCATCGTTATCATCATAGTTACTTCTTTCCATTCAATAATCCGAAAAAGTTAACTACAATATTATCAGAAATGTAAACCTAGAATTGATCTTGATCTCGTTGAAACTGATTTAAAAAATTAATATTTAAACGAAGAAGAAGATGAACAGGGGGTCTCATCGGTTTCTGATAATTGTGGATTAAATCCTGAATCTGTTGGCGGCGACGAATGTGGTGGTAGAAGATGAAGAAAAAGAAAAAGAATGATCAACTTCTGGTGATGATGCTAGAGTAGGGGTTGTGCAGAAAGCATGAAAATAAGATTGAAGCGAATGAGCTGGTGGTGGTGGTTGCAATGGTGTTGTTGTTGGTTGAAAGAACATGAGAGAAAGAAGAAGTGAAAGAGAAAGTGAATCAATCGCAAGTTAGAAGAAAAAGGATAAATATGGAAAGAACAATAACGTTGATGGATCCTTGGTGGGCTTATATAGAGGAAGGGGTCTATTTGTTGTGTCATAAGGATATTTATGAAGTCCATGAAAAAAATGGTCAATTATATAATTACCACTTTCTTCTTCCCCTATCTTGCTCGTCATAGTATTGAACTTCGACATCATCAGAAGTTCATGAGATCCTGCACCACCATTTGATAAATCATAGTTATGATAATGACCGTATTAAAACTAAAAGTGTTGTTAAGCTGCCGCCACCATTAGCAACACCTACACCACCGTGAGTGTTCTATTGCCCAATTATTATCATCAAACCACCAATCACCATTAATAACCCAGAAAATTCGGATTGCAAAGAACAATCAAATTCGATTCACCAACAATTAAACTTACCAAAAAATAACCTTTGAAAAGTGGGTTTCTTTCCAAAATTGAGAGAATTGCTAGGTCAGACTCTAACAATAATTTCTCATCTGATAGATCATTGCGAAGGTATTTCAGCCTTAGCATGGTCATCTGATTCACATTAATTAGTCGACCCAAAACACAAAGCATCAAATACAAAACAATACTTGAATCGTTTTGAATCTACATCAACTGAAAAACAAAAACCCAGTGGTAGAGTATTGTATAACTTGTAAATGAAATTAATGTTCTTACGGTACTTAAAGTTGCAAATCGAACTGAAATATTGAGGAACAAAGTTGATTATAAAAAAAATGAGAGTTCTTAAATTCATAATCAACAATCACTTACTCACTACCACCAGTTCTTGTGTTGTTGATTTTGTTTTTAACAGCGTCGAGACTAGGGCAAGGTTAGGTTTTCTTTTCATTAAGTTTCCCTTCTATTTCTTCAAGTAATCGCAGTTGTGGCAGTGGTGGAGGTGAAATCCAATCGTTTCTTCCTTTTTGTTTTTGGTTTTTTTTTTCTGAAGCAATATTGTACGGTGATGGAGAAACAAAGGAGAAGAGGAGGAAGACAATCTTTTTAGGGTAAAATCGTAAAACTATTTTTTTATATAATTAAAATTTGAAGAAAAAAATAAAAGTAATTTGGTCAAATGGAGTTTTAACGATCAACGGTTGGTCAAGATACCAACCCTTAATATTTTAAATATTGGGTACCAAAGCTAGGTCTTGGTCATTTGTTGGGTACCAACCGTTAAATATCTCTAAAAAGTATGCCACATTTTTTTGGGTATACCCCAAATTATGGTTCTTAATAAAAAGAGTTGATGTTATAGTGTTTACGTTGTAATTCTGAATGAAGTAGCCATTGTGACCTGAATTGAAGTACGCCACCTGGTGCGGCCCTATATTTTCCGTGCGTCCTAAAATGTGACCTAGGCCCAAAATCTAATTCACGAGTTAAAATTTGTCATGTAATGCTATATTGTAAGAACCCTGATTTTGGACATACCAAAATCTTCTTAGGCATACAAAGCACTAGTCCTAACTTGGGTGACCTTATAAGGGGTACCCTATGGGGTGGTTCAATTACCTATATGCCCTTAAATCCTTTAAATTACTACTAATCTATCCCTAACCCTAATACAAAACCTATAATCAACTACACCTAAAATCAGTTTCATTCACCTTCTTCTTCTTCCTCTCCACAGCCGAACTCATTCACCCTTCCCTTTCTTTTTTTTTCATCGCGGAAATTTAATCGTCGATTCGTGAAAATTTAGTCGACGATTAAACTCATCTGTATAATGGGTCGTCGTAAGCCAATATCTCGTTCAAATCGATCGACTCAACAACCCATTGAAGAAGAAGAAGATTTAGAGAGTGAAGAAAAAACTCAAAATCAACCACAAAATCAACTGGAAGAAGAGATTGAAGAAGAACCAACTCCGGAAATGAGAATAAGAAGGTTAGTTCTACAAACCCATCTCGTATTTGATGTTTTAGATTGGTTTGGTCGATTTAATTCGTCAAAATCATGTTTCTGCGGCGGTTACAGGGTATGGTTCGGCGCAAAACAAATCTTAGATGTGCGCCGAGCTGTTCTTGAAACTGAACCCTGAAAGTGCATATGAACGGCTCGGCGTATATCTGAAATCCATTTTGATCCGAACTTAGTGACACAGAGACTTATATTTAGGATCGGCTTATTCGATGGTGTTAGTTTTGTGCCGAATACGTTTTGTGCCGAATACGTTTTGTGAATTTCAAAAATTTTGCATGTGCGTAGGATAGGCTTGTATGGTAGTATTAGTTTTGTGCCGAATAATTGTTGTTTGAATTTCAGAATTTTTGCATGTGCTTAGGATCGGCTTGTGTTGTATTAGTTTTGCGCCGAATAAAGGTTTCAATTCATAAGTCTAGATTCGGCTTATTCGATAGTATTAGGGTTGCGTCGAATATCATTGTTAAAATTTCATAAATTTTACAAGTGTATAGGATCGGCTTATTTATATGATATCATGTTGCGCCGAATACATGTTTGAGTTCATAATCATAGACTCGGCTTATTCGACGGTATCGGTTGTGAGCCGAATATATAGGATCGGCTTATAATTGTTTTGTGGTATGAGCCGATCCACTCTCTGTGTAAGCTAATAAAAATTTCAAGACATGGTTCGGCTCATATGTGTTATTTCGGGTAAGCCGAGCCTTCTTATTTTCTTACAAGTTTTTGGCTTTCCAAATCTCTTTGTTGTTCGAATTAGTCTTATAACTTTCATACTTGTGTCAGGACCAATGCAGCTACAAAGAGGAAGAATATGGAGGTAACACCTTCTACTTCTAAAACTCTCGATCCTAAAGGAGGAGGTAAGAAAAAATTGGGAGCGGGAGGTAGAGGAGGAATTTTAGAAGAAGAAGCTGAACAAGTAAGAATTGAAAGACAAGAAGAAGGAATAGCTGAAGATGAAGAAGTTGATGATAATCAAGAAGTTCATCAAGAAACACAACCCCAAGGAAAACCCAAGAAAGACAAGAAAGGTAAGAAGGTGGAAGAACCCGAGAAAGAGAAGGACGATGATGATCGACGGATCACTGGTTTACACATTCCTGATGAAGATGACGTAATTACACCTCGATCAGATGGTTTGCCTCATGGTATTCCGGAATATGGAGGAAATGTGTTGATTGGTTATGCCGATTCTTGGGCGAAGAAAATTTATGAGACTCCTGATCACAACCGTGCAGTCCGAGTATTGAGACACCAGAGGGAAGCGGAATGGAGTCTTGATGAAGAGGTTCTTGAGGTGATTGCTTAGGTACAACGCAGTGCTTTATGGCCTATATTAGTTATGGTAAAAATGTCTTCAACTTCATGGTTATAAGTTGTTGACAAATGAAAAAATAGGTTGCCGCGGGTAAGCCGAACTTTTTTTTTTTTTAACATGGTAACACTTTTGATACATATACAAAAGGAAACAAAAAAATTACATGACTCTTAGCAAGAGGTAGCCCTTTTTGATGCACCCAGTTAAATTCGATGGTTGTCTTTCTTAATGTAACCTCCACCTTCTATCCCAACCAACCAAAGAACAAGCTAGTCAAGTTTCGTTCAGTATTCTAAAGTGATTGGCAATCGTGACTTCCGATAGAACACCTCAAGGATGAGGCTATACATGTATTGGTAGATCGTGCGCGTGCAAATTTCTTATCACTATGTGAATTGTGATAGAATCAGGGTGCCTAAATATCTAGACTAAGAATCCTTATGTATTACATATTTGCACAAGAGTCAACATTTCAAGGTAAATGAGCTCCATTTATTTTTTATTTTTTTCATTTTTTAATTTTTTATTTTGATTTTTCATTTTTTCAAAAAGAGGGAGGAGTTTTGTTTTCAATTATAGCATGTTATAAGGGTATATACTGATTATCACCCCTAAACCTAAATTAAACAGTGTCCTCAATGTTTAAAAAGTGCAAAAGAAAGAACTGTACAGAAAAGGAAAAAATAAAATGGAATGTTCAACCTGGTTTATGTACAAGGGTGGACCAATCAGGCCGCATAGACGGGATCCTCCAGATCGGTTGCCTCAATGTCAGGCGGAAGTGGTTCAAGGAACGGTTTCAATCGCTGCCCATTCACTTTGAAAATTTTCTTTTTGGAGACATCTTCAAGTTCCACAGCTCCATGAGGGAATACCGTGCGTACTAGGAACGGGCCGGTCCATCGGGACCGCAATTTTCCTGGAAAAAGATGCAGCCGAGAGTCGTATAACAAAACTTTCTGACCCGGTGTGAATGACTTGCGCAGAATACGCTTATCATGAAACAACTTCATCTTTTGCTTATACAGCTTGGCACTGTCATAAACCTCGTTCCTCAATTCTTCTAACTCATTGAGTTGAAGTTTCCGTTGTGCACCCGCCTTGTCGAGAGAAAAGTTAAGTTTCTTGATAGCCCAGTAAGCTCGATGTTCTAATTCCACAGGAAGATGACATGGCTTTCCATACACTAGACGATAAGGGGACATGCCAATTGGTGTCTTATAAGCTGTTCTATAGGCCCACAAAGCATCATTCAATCTCAATGACCAATCTTTCCTTGACGGGTTGACCGTCTTCTCCAGAATGTGCTTAATTTCCCTATTAGAAACTTCTACTTGTCCGCTTGTCTGAGGGTGGTACGGAGTTGCAACCTTGTGGGTTATGCCATACTTGCGTACTAAAGACTCAAAGTACTTGTTACAGAAATGTGAACCACCGTCACTGATTATAGCTCTAGGGGTACCAAAACGTGAAAATATGTTCTCCTTCAGAAATGAGAGTACCACCTTGTGGTCATTCGTCTTGGTTGCAACAGCTTCAACCCACTTCGAAACGTAATCAACAACAACTAGGATGTATAATTTGCCTTCAGAAATAGGAAATGGACCCATAAAGTCAATCCCCCACACATCAAATAGCTCAACGATCAAAATCGGATTCAACGACATCATGTTTCTCCTCGAGATACTTCCTAGTTTCTGACAGCGCTCACAAGCAATACAATACTCATGACAGTCTCTAAACAGCGATGGCCAGTAAAACCCACACTGCAGGATCTTTGCAGCGGTCTTCTTGGCACTGAAATTCCCTCCACATGCTTGGTCATGACAGAAATATATCACATCTTTTTGTTCCATGTCGGGTACACATCTCCTAATGATTTGGTCTCGGAAGTACTTAAACAAATATGGGTCGTCCCAAAGGAAATGTTTAACTTCAGCCAAGAACTTGGAGCGGTCTTGTCTCGACCAATGTGAGGGAATTCTACCTGTAGCAAGGTAGTTAACAATGTCGGCAAACCAAGGAAGGTTTGACACAGACATCAATTGTTCATCAGGGAATGATTCTCTAATCAGCTCAGATTCATCAATAGACTCACTAGTTAATCGGGACAAGTGATCAGCAACCACATTCTCACAACCTTTCTTATCACGGATTTCGATGTCGAATTCCTGTAATAAGAGTATCCATCGAATAAGGCGAGCTTTAGCATCCTTCTTAGAAAGAAGATACTTCAAAGCCGCATGGTCAGTGTATATGATGATCTTAGATCCTATCAAATAAGATCTAAACTTGTCTAATACAAATACCACGGCAAGTAACTCCTTCTCGGTAGTCGAATAGTTGAGTTGAGCATCATTAAGAGTTTTACTAGCATAGTATATCACATATGGTAGTCTATCAACACGCTGTCCTAAAACAGCGCCAACGGCATAATCAGAGGCATCACACATGAGTTCGAACGGTAGTTCCCAGTTGGGTGGTTGGACAATAGGAGCTGAGGTGAGGAGAGTCTTGAGTTCTTCCCATGCCTTCACACAAGCAACATCTAATTTAAAGACAACATCTTTGACAAGTAGATTACACAAAGGTCTTGAGATTTGGCTAAAGTTTGTGATGAATCGCCGGTAGAACCCAGCGTGACCTAAAAATGATCGAATCCCCTTCACAGAGTGGGGTTGTGGTAAATGTTGAATGAGGTCGACTTTAGCTTTATCTACTTCAATTCCTTTTTCCGAAACGATGTGTCCTAGAACTATGCCGGAGTTTACCATGAAGTGGCATTTTCCCCAGTTTAAAATCAGATTCTTTTGCTTACATCTAGACAACACAAGGACCAGATGGTCCAAACATTCATCAAAAGAGGAACCAAACACAGAGAAATCATCCATAAAGATCTCGAGAAAACTATCTATCATGTCTGAAAAAATGCTCATCATGCAACGCTGAAAAGTAGCAGGTGCATTCCACAGCCCGAAGGGAATACGTCTAAAAGCAAATGTCCCAAATGGACACGTAAATGTAGTTTTTTCCTGATCTTCCGGTGCAATGTGAATTTGGTTATAACCGGAAAAGCCATCTAGAAAACAGTAGTGACTGTGTCCAGACACACGTTCTAGCATTTGGTCTATGAAGGGAAGGGGGAAGTGATCTTTTCTTGTTACTGTGTTCAACTTCCTGTAGTCGATACATACTCGCCATCCTGTGGTTGTACGTGAAGGGAATAACTCATTCTTTTCGTTCCGAACTACAGTAATGCCTGACTTCTTAGGCACAACTTGAATGGGACTAACCCATTTACTATCTGAAATCGGATATATGATACCCGCATCAAGTAGCTTCAAGATCTCACTCTTAACAACGTCTCTCATGTTAGGATTAAGTCTCCTTTGCATTTCCCTAGATGGTTTGGCATTCTCTTCAAGATTAATATGGTGCATGCAAATGGTGGGACTTATCCCTTTGAGATCTGAGATGGTCCATCCAAAGGCTTCTTTCTGCTCCTCAAGTACTCCTAAAAGCTTGTTTTCCTGTTCTATGTTTAATCGTGAAGAAATGATAACAGGTAAAGTATCAGAAGGACCTAGAAATGCATACTTCAAAGTATCAGGTAATGGTTTCAATTCATGTTTGGCCTTAGGAGACTCATCCGAAGATATAACAGACTTCTCAGAAAGTGGGAGTTGTTCCACTGTATTCTGCCATTTAGTGATGTCCATTTGAGGTACAGATTCGAGCAAAGATTGGACTTCACCAATGTATTCATCATCATACAACTCCAAGTTAACATCTTCCAAACATGCTTGCAAGGGATCTTTTGACATAATGCCAGTCAATGAATCTTGTATCAAACTCTCAATCATATTGACCTCATGTACATCCTCATCATCAAGATTCACATGCTGTTGACTAACATTAAACGCATTCAATTCTACAGTCATGTTTCCAAAAGATAGTTTCAACACTCCATTCCGACAGTTGATGATCGCATTGGAAGTCGCCAAGAAAGGACGTCCTAAAATGACAGGAATGTGACAATTTGGGTTTTGTACAGGTTGAGTGTCTAAGACAATGAAGTCTACAGGAAAATAGAATTTTTCAACCTTAATCAAAACGTCTTCTACCACTCCACGAGGAACTTTGACGGATCGGTCCGCCAATTGGAGAGTTATGGGTGTAGGCTTCAACTCTCCAAGACCTAACTGCACATAAACAGAATATGGAAGGAGGTTCACACTTGCACCTAGATCTAATAAAGCTCTATTGACCGTGTGTTTTCCGATAGTGCAAGAGATTGTTGAACAACCTGGGTCCTTAAACTTGGGTGGAGTTTTGTTTAGAATGATGAAACTCACCTGTTCAGCTAAGAAAGCACGTTTTTGCACATTAAGCTTGCGCTTTTGAGTACACAAGTCTTTGAGGAATTTGGCATATGCAGGGATTTGCTTGATTGCCTCAAGAAAAGGAATGTTGATGTTGACTCTTTTGAACAGTTCTAACATTTCATTGTAATGGGTGCTTTTCTGTTGATAAACTAACCTCTGAGGATATGGAGCAACATGAGCATTAGGAGGTAGAGGGACATTCACAGCAGTGGGATTGTCGGCTTCACTAATGTGCTCGGGCTCTTTTTCTAAACTGGAGGTTTCCTTTGGTGGTGTAGGCAATGATATGTTTGGCTCAGATTCATTTGATTGTGGTATACCTACATTGTTCTCAACAATCTTACCACTTCGGAGAGTGGTGATGGAATGGACTTGATCGGGTGAGGTTTCATTGCAAGATGAAGTGCCTGCTTGAAATATCCTCTTTGGATTTTGTTGGGGTTGGCTAGGAAGTTTACCCTTTTCTCTTGTATTCAGTGCATCGCAAATTTGACCCATCTGTAGTTCTAGAGCGGAGACTCTTTGATCAGTTGCTTTCTCATTTTTCATCAGATGTTGGGTCAACTGATTGATACTCTCTTCAATGCTAGACAATTTCTTGTCAGCAGTGTATTGAGGGTACGACTGTTGTTGAAGATTTTTTTGATAGCCTTGATTGTTTTGATAACTTTGAGTGGGTTGAGATGGTCCTCCTTGAATAGGTCCTTTAGACCATGAAAAATTAGGGTGGTTCCTCCATCCTGGGTTGTAGGTCTGTGAATAAGGGTTATGCTCTTGTTTTTGAAACATAGCATGTGCCTGTTCCAGCCTAGATTCTTGGAATGCATGCATTTCCGGACAATCACTGACCTGATGGTCAGAACCGTTACATATAGCACAGATAGACATTTCGACATGTTCACAGAAAGCAGTGGTAGAAGGTTTTACGTTTTTCTGAAGTTCTAACGCTTCTATTCTTCTTGCTAGTGCTGCCATTTTTGCATTTCCCTCAAAATCAGACTCAATTCTATGGACCTTATCTACAGGTGTAGTCTTTCTAGGTTCACGAATGGACTCCCATTGTTGAGTTTTTTCAGCAACTTCAATTAGGAAAGCCCACGAGTCATCAACACTTTTATCTGTGAAGAGTCCATTACACATAGACTCTACAATTGTCCGGGTGGAGACATCTAAACCTTCATACAAAATTTGCACAAGTCTCCATTTTTCAAAACCATGATGGGGACACTTAAGCAACAATTCATTGAATCTCTCAAGATATCTAGCTAAGGTTTCACCTTCTAATTGTACAAAGCTGTTCAGACTTTGACGAATTGTCGCAGTCTTGTGGTTAGGGAAGAAATTTTTGAAAAACTCTTTTGTGAGGTTATCCCATGTCCTAATTGACTATGGATGTAAGGCATACAACCATGACTTGGCCTTTTCCTTCAAAGAGAAAGGAAATAGTCTCAATTTTAGGGTTTCGTCGGACATCTGAGTGAAACGTATAGTTCCACAAATCTCCTCGAATTCTCTCACGTGATGGTAAGGGTTTTCGTTTTCAATTCCTCTAAACACGGGAAGCATTTGTATTATGCTCGATTTTAGCTCATAATGACCAGTAGCTTCTGGTAAAAAAATGCACGAGGGTTGGCTTGTCCTTGTGGGGTACATGTAATCCTTGAGACTACGGGGTTCTTCCATTATCTCAGGTTGGTCCGGTGTGTTTTCCTCAAAGGATGTGGGTATGTCAATTGGGTCTATTGGATTGACTCTAATTAGTCGGTTTGATTGGTCTCTAAAGGTCACAATCATATCCTAATAAGATCATTGATCAATGAAATAACATCTAACAAGCCCACAGTCAATGAAAAAACACGACCTAAATTTTGGTTGTGTTGGGTTTTGGTTTCACAATGGGTTTTGGTTTATAAAATGTAGAGCCAAATTTTTTTATTTTTATATTTATTTTTTTTGAAAGGGTTAGAAACTTTGGTTTAAAATGGGTTTAGAAAATTTTTGAATTAATTGGGACAAAGCCCAACCAACTAAAAGGCTTTTGGTTCTTGGGTTCTTTGAAGAATTTTGGTGAGAAAAATCTTAACTCACGGCCCAACAGAATTGTTTTTAGGAGCCCAATGGATGGGATAAAAACCTATAGTCCAAATTAAATTGCAAGCCCACAATAGAAAAGAAAAAATAACAAACAAATAATTACAAGCCCATAAAAGAAAGAGAAAAAAAAAATTATTACAAGCCCAAAATAAAAAAAATAAAGAAAAAGAAAAAGAAAAATTATTACAAGCCCAAATATAAATACTTAAATACAAGCCCAAAGAAATTTAATGAGGCCCAGTTGGGTTAGCTCATGGGTTAGGCTTACTTGATTTTTGGAGGGAAGCCCAAATTTGGGCTTTTTATCCCTTTTTGTTGCACTAGCCCAGTTGGGCTTGGATCTTCCTTAGCAACCTTAATCAACAGCTCAGCAGAATTGCACCAGCAGCTTCACAGCAGCAGCAAGCAGGAGGGAGCAGCAACAACAGCAACAACAGCTTCACAGCAACAACAGCTAAACAGCAGCAGCAACAGTAGCAGCAAACAAGGAAGTTGCAGGTCAGGAACAAGCAAGATTAACAAGAAAGAAAACAGAAAACAAGCAAACCGCTACCGAGTCCCCGGCAACGGCGCCAAAAACTTGGTAGAAAGGAAAAGAAGTACCTAAAATAGCCTGCAAGTGCACAGGGAAGTTGAAGCAAGAAAAATTAAATAAGGGTTTTGTCCACGGGGACTTGGAGGATTTTCTAAAGTTCTCTAAGTTTCAAAAGTTAACTGAATTCAAAGGAGCTAGTGACAAAAGTTGATAAAAAGGATTGAGTTACTAGGGTTATTAAGTCCACCTCTAACTTACACCATGTATTCACTAGATTATGCTATTCTTGCCTTATAAGATGCAAGGATTAAGATTCCATTCTTGGTTCTCTACATCTAAGGAGTTTCTCCTATAGAAAGATCAAATCAACTAAAGTATGACTCCAAAGCACTAATTGTCTTGGTTAAGACACAACTAGTCTAAGGATTAAGAGTGGTCTGGTTGAACATGAGTTGTAGTTTTATCAACATGCTATAAGTCTAACTACAATGTATTCATAACATACCATGTATTCATAACATACAATCTGAGAGTAGGATGATGATTTACTAACTTTGATTCTTTCCTAAACTTGTTTATCAATCAAGAACAACATAATCATAGTGTAATACATAACAGTAAGTTAGGGCTTCCTCAAATCCCTAGCAGATGAAACTAGAACATATACATGACCATTATCATCATCTTCACAGGTGTAGACATACTCAAAAATATCATCATAACAGCATACACAGTCAAGGTGAAAATATATCAAGTATCAAATTAATATTGCAATTTTTAAGAAGTAAAATTTATAACTCAAAGCATGTTGTTCACTGGCTAGCCCAGGATGATTCTATTACACACCCACACATCTATTTATACAAACAATAATTTTTAACCTAAAATCCCCAAAACAGTGAACTAGGGTTCTGACAAAAAGTGAGATTAAATCACCTAATACATTGAAAACTACTCGAAAACTTTCACCCATGCCCCTAATTAGACGTACACTAACTTTCCCCAAAAATCCCCAATTTATGAAATTAGGGTTTTACAAAAAATCCTTACCTAATCTCTGAAAACGACTGATAGCTCTCACCCATGCTTCCTTCTCGTCTGCTGATGCTACCCATGCCTTCGATTTATCCTCTTACCTCACCTATTTCATCAACTCCTAACCTAGGGTTCCTGTGAGATGAAACGATTAGGAGGTGATGTTATAAGTGGCTAGAAAGGTAGGTCTTGGTTGTTAGAAGTGATGATGGCTCGAGTGGTGGTGGTTGAGTGATTTGGGGGAGATGATGGTTGGAGAGAAGAAGAAAGGGGGAAGAAGGAAGAACCCGATAGAAAAGAGTTTAGGGTTTGTTTGGTTAGGGAAAAGGTAGGTGTTGTAGTGTGAAGCGGAGGCAGCTATCTTGATGTCCAGTGAGATGAAGCCGTAAGATGAATAGATGATGGACCGAATCCAACGGCTAGGAAAGAAACGGACTTGGGTTTTTGGGTTAGCATTTTGGGTTGAGATGCGCTTGGGATATGCTAAGCCTATTTCTTTCTCTTAAGGGCAATTATTTCTTCTAAGCCCATTTTCATCTTTTTGGTCTCGCGCACAACATTCTTCGCAGCTTCCTTGCGTGATTCCTCTCGGCTTTTTCCGTGTCTTTGCGCTATTCGCTCCGCAACTCGTCTAGCCTTTATTTGGTACCTAAAAAATGCAAAATTAAGTGAAATAAAATATCTATCCTTGAGGAGAGTAAAATACAAAATTTTGCATAAAAATAGAATTAAAGGCATACAAAATGGGATAAGTGCCAATAAAATGATAATAAATAATGCAATATTTGGCACCTATCACTCATATGTGTTATTTCGGGTAAGCCGAGCCTTCTTATTTTCTTACAAGTTTTTGGCTTTCCAAATCTCTTTGTTGTTCGAATTAGTCTTATAACTTTCATACTTGTGTCAGGACCAATGCAGCTACAAAGAGGAAGAAGATGGAGGTAACACCTTCTACTTCTAAAACTCCCGATCCTAAAGGAGGAGGTAAGAAAAAATTGGGAGCGGGAGGTAGAGGAGGAATTTTAGAAGAAGAAGCTGAACAAGTAAGAATTGAAAGACAAGAAGAAGGAATAGCTGAAGATGAAGAAGTTGATGATAATCAAGAAGTTCATCAAGAAACACAACCCCAAGGAAAACCCAAGAAAGACAAGAAAGGTAAGAAGGTGGCAGAACCCGAGAAAGAGAAGGACGATGATGATCGACGGATCACTGGTTTACACATTCCTGATGAAGATGACATAATTACACCTCGATCAGATGGTTTGCCTCATGGTATTCCGGAATATGGAGGAAATGTGTTGATTGGTTATGCCGATTCTTGGGCGAAGAAAATTTATGAGACTCCTGATCACAACCGTGCAATCCGAGTATTGAGACACCAGAGGGAAGCGGAATGGAGTCTTGATGAAGAGGTTCTTGAGGTGATTGCTTAGGTACAACGCAGTTCTTTATGGCCTATATTAGTTATGGTAAAAATGTCTTCAACCTCATGGTTATAAGTTGTTGACAAATGAAAAAATAGGTTGCCGCGGGTAGGGAGATGTTGAAGAAAATGAAGGCCAAACTTGGTTGCAAAACACCAATGACCGTGGAAGAACAAAAATACCTCATCAACAAGTGGGATGCAATAATCAACAAAGGACAAGGACCCGAGGAACCCGAACAAAGGCCTACCACTAAGAGGTCTCGACAAGTTGGTGAAGGTACAAGCCAAGGTGGTGCTACCGTCCAACCCGGTAATGATGCGTCGGAAGATGAAGACTAAGGTGGAAGAAGAGGTGGTCGTGCAACTAATAAGAGGGGTCGTGGTTAAATGCCCTTTTATGTACACTTTTATGGTACACTTTTATGGTACACTTTTTCTTAAGTTTTAAGTACACTTTTATGGTGTTGCAAACACCTTTGCTTTTAGGTGCTGAACTTTGTTTTTAATGGTGCTGGGATTGGGTTATGGACACCTTCAATTTCATGTTTTAATGAATAGCTTAACAATTATGCGCCGGATTTATAGAGTTCGGCTTATCCTTTAAAGTTAGTTACACGCCGAATCATTTGTCCTTCAGGTTCGGCTTTTTCTATAATTTGAGTTATAAGCCGAGCCTTAAAAATAATTATTGGTGTAACCCAGTATTGGTGTTCCTCAAGCACGATCAGGTTGATGTTCCTCAATTTCATGTTTTAGTGATCCTTGGTATCCTCGTGAATTATGTCTACTGGATCAGGTTGATTTTCCATGGATCCAAGCACGATCTACAAAGAATATCACAAGGTTAAACACTAGAAAGGGAATATAATAACAAGGTTCGGCACATTCGATAATCACATTATGTGCCGAACTATAAACATTTACAGGTTTCGGCTTATACGATATCCTCAATATGTGCCGAACCACGAACAATATTTTAACCCAAAAATTAACAAATTCATGTTCGGCTCAGACGATAATCATATTATGTGCCGAACCTTGGACATAAGAGGTTTCTGCTGATACGATATTCTCCATATGTGCCAAACCAGTAACAATATTTCAACCCAGAAATTAAAAAATTATGTTCGGCACATACGATTTTGGATATGTAAGCCGAATTAGTAATGATTCTATTCCGGGCTATTCAGGATGTTGTTCGGCTTACTATGAAACTTTCATATAAGCCGAACTAGTGTCTAGCAAAAGGGTTGGAATTGGAAATTATAGGTTCGGCGCATGCAGTAAACAGATTTAGTAAGCCGAACCGTTCATCAATTGGTAGATTCGGCTCATAGATGTGAGCCGAACATCAACCTGTTTCGCCGAAACATGATTCAAAAAACCTAACTTTTGATAATTGAGAGCTATAGAAGTGAGATTAAGTATAGGATACAAGTGTACCTGTGTATTAGAAGCATTGGGTTCCTCATCAATGTCTTCATCATCAGGATTTGGCTCATAAAAATCATCATCTTGAGTTTGTGTTTGAGTTTGAGCTTGAGTTGGTGTAAAATCATTCTCATAATCTAAGAAATCAGCCATTTCTGGATCATTGTTGTAGTTGATATGTATTTTCCTAGGTTTTTTAGATGAATGATGACCCTCCTCATCCTCCATTGAATCAAGAATTAGAATTTTCTCACTTTCTCCTTCTCTTTCTCTCCTTTTTAACCAAACCAAAACTTTGTTTTTTTTCCTCAAAATTTTTCATCTAAACAACTCTTATAATTCTGAAAATTATTTTAATCACTAAACAAAATATTTAATCACTAATCAAGATTATTAACACTAATACGTAAAGGGCAGATTTTCCATTAAAAAAATTTGGGTTAAGGGGTTATCTGATTTTGCTATTTCACAACCTTTTTTGTCTTCATTCAGTATGCCTTGGAAGATTTTGATATGCCCAAAATTATAGTTCTATTGTAATTTAAAAAGAACGCAACTTTGGGTCGTCCGTATATTCAAAAGTAACATATTTTGGGGTTATTCGTATCTTGTGGAAATGTGTTAGGATTATGCCATTTTATTTTTTGGACGGGAGAAAATACCTCAAATTTTCATTAAAATGTCATGCTAAGCGTATGATATGATCTAAATTTTCTCCCGTGTTAAAAAATTGAACCATAAAAAGGACAATTATGTAACTTAGTTTTTATCGCATGACGCTTTATAGTCAAGGGGTCTAGTGGGGCAAAGTTCCTCTCGGGATTAAAATTTGTTCCAAGGTCGAAAATCCATCTCGTTTCCCAAAATTGGTATCGTGATTTAATATTTACCCTCGTGGCCCATAAATGATACGCTATATTTTGTTTTGCATCGTTTCCCAACATCTATCCCACTGGTCAATTATCTGGTCAAGATTTGTGTGAATACCATATCTCATATTTCCTCCTAATCGCATAAGGCTAGTATCATGTAAAGACATCAAGCCCAAGTCTAAATCTATGAATACTCTAGAATCTATAAAACTTAGCAAGCATACTCCCTTAACGAGCACCATATCACTAAGGAGGTGCTCCCATAAGATAATAAATATGTAATCTTAGACCCAAAGCTAAGGATCCCACATTGATTTCTTTAAGGTCCCAACTAGAAAATTATATCAATGAAGTGCGTGTTCTCTCTAGTGTCTCTTTACTTATGTTTTAGATTGGTAGTGAGTTTATCTCTACTTGAGTGTAGTGGTTAACTTGTAAGAAACTAATTTTGGCACCAATTATGGGGAGATTCCGATTCAATCTCATGCAATCGGGAAAAAGTTAGTTAGTTATGCTTTTATTTATGATTTTTTATTACTGCTTTCGATTTCTCAGCAAAGTTTCTTTAAGTTTATATGCTGCATAATCATTCTGCAGTATTTATCTTCGGTTTCAAGCTGTACTTATATTACTCTCAGTAGTTTGTAATTCATGTTATGCAATATTTATTAATGTAAGATCACAGAAAGATAAGTTGTTTTGTGACTTCTCCGTCGGAGGAATACGTACATGAAAAACTCACGGACAAACCACAATGAAAACCATTATAGATAAGACAGTAAAGTTTTCCAACAAAAAACTACCGGTTGTCTTGTTGATATTTAAGTCATGCAAGAAAGACGCATTTCCAAAAATATCTATGAGTCTGAAAACACCATAAGAGCCATGAAATTGCGTAGGTAACTTTGTAAAGTGCATCGAGTTTGATATTAACTTGGAATACCTTGAAAAAAGAAAAGGTCATCATATGCAGTTTGTATACTGGAGGAAGTTAACGTCACTTCTTATATTTAGTGCATATAAACCTTTTTTATTTCTTGAACTACGTTCTGTGGACTAGCTAGCCAATAGCTACGTCAACATCTGAAAGTTTTATCACCTCTGAGAAAGTAAGTACGGTTCTCGGACTAGTTAAACGAAGCTGCGTACCAAAACGTTCTGAAACCTTCGAAGGAAATAATTATAAGTGTATGGACCTACTTTCAGGTAGCGACAACTGAACGACGAGACGCTAAAACGGAGTACCATGGTTCGTCCAGCATAGTGCCTCCCTATAATCAAGAGCCTATCTGAAGAGAGCAAATAATATGTATTAAAACACTAACACAAGCAATAATTGAGGCACAAGAAACAAGAAGGAAGGTATCCAACAAGGAAACTATATAAGACAAATTAGAAAATAAAATAACTATCTATTATACAAAAAGAAAAGGAAGGTATCAAACAAGGAAACGAGATAAGACAAATTAGATCACAATGGTAGACTATCAGGACAACTATCTATTGTACGAAAATTTTGAAATTACTGCATCCATATGTTGATGATGGAGGTTATATGTTAATGGATGTATAAAAATGAAAACAAAAATTATGACTGTTTTCACGAACAAAGTTGAAAGATTTTATCCGGTAATCAAAGATGTGAGTACAAAAAAATGGTAGAGTTTATTGAGAAAATTTCAAATTCAATTGTGTCTGCCGTATTGTAGATTTTTCATTAATATTTTGGAGAGTATATGAAATTTTTTAATGACCAAGATCGAAGTGTTTAGAGGATTTTTTTTTAAGAATACTGTAATATAGAGATTACATGTGACCAATCCTAATGGGATAAAGCAATGCTGAACTAAAATTCATTTGAACTTTACTCACTTTCTCATCATGGATGTACTGCTACATCCCATATATTGTAGGCCGCCA
This sequence comes from Papaver somniferum, assembly GCF_003573695.1. Taxonomy (NCBI): domain Eukaryota; kingdom Viridiplantae; phylum Streptophyta; class Magnoliopsida; order Ranunculales; family Papaveraceae; genus Papaver; species Papaver somniferum. Next base: position 65,735,233 of record NC_039365.1, read on the forward strand.
GACCAAAATCCTAGTGAATATCCTCCCATACGACATGATTGATGTCTCATGTGAAGGCTTCTTTGCACACGAATATTTATTTGGTCAATCGTTGAATTAGATAATCTGTGAGTCTTAGCTTGATGAGCAGAGCATAATTCCTAATGATAAATGTGACATGCTCTGTGACTCGTCGTTATGATGGATGACGCATAAGGTGTCAGCTGAGACAACAATGATGCTTTACAGACCATAGACGTTGAGTCTGATGGATCATTGAGGATTGTGGCACATCATTGTGTCAGCTGAGGAAACAATGATACTCGAGTGATTTGGATTGGTGAGCATATGTCTGATGAGATTGCTGGATCGATCATGGATCAATATGTGTTTTGATGTGAATAATGTTGAGTAAAATAATTATAGAATATCCATCCTCATGCTAAGTCCTATGAGCTAGATTTGGCTGCTAGAGTAACCAAAAAGTGTTGTAATTAAAAAAAAATGTTGTCTATTTGTTAACACTAGTTCTCTCTCCTAGCATTTGCTCACATGTGAACTAGCAGCGCGCTGTTCAGCGCAACAAAAAACACATTTTCGTGGAATAGTTCAGCGCAAATTGATTTATTTTTTGAGGCTGAGATTGGTTGCGCTTAACCATTCAGCGCAATCTGATTCTACTTTTCGCTGAATGATTCAGCGCAACTTCTTTTCACCGTTCCATTCAGCGCATCTAATATACTAGATTAGCACTTTCATAGGACTTATAAAATTGCCCTACCTGACATGGACAGCTAATCTAGTCGCTAGATTAGCACACCACAGGACTAAACCTGACCAGACCGAATGAAAAGCAGATATTAGTGTTCACCGTCACTGAATGAGTGAACAGTGCAAGCTAGAGTCCTACTTGCCAACTAAGCCCACACCTAGTGAAGTGATGACCCCCAAAAAGCAAAACTGGGAGTTTGAAGTTCCAAAGAATCCAAACTTCAAGACTCTTCTTAAGTTGATCTTGTCATCATGCTCCGTCATTATTACCTCGAGATAAACCATAATCCTAGTATCCCACTTCCCAATACAACACGACTCACTCTCTCTCTCTCTCTCTCTCTCACTCTCTCAGGATGATCATCTATTGAACTGAAACTACTCACTACTCGCTTTACTCAATCTTAATCTCGTTTGCCTCTTTTGGTAAGTACTCATTCCTTGTAATTTGGTGTAATTATTTGCTTTGATCAGGTCTGGTTTCACTTTGTTTTACTGCAGAACATTTTTCTGATCATTATTAAGGTCTCAAGCTCAAAGATGTCTGCAGCAGCTTCAGATTCTCCAAACCCTAGAGGTATCACTTTTACTTTAATTACGAATTACAAGTCACTTTTGTTGTTTGAGCGTAGAAGCTTGTAATAATTTCTTTGTTTGCATGAGCATAATAGTTGTGATTTAAATGACTGGAACAGATGTATGTATTGTCGGTGTCGCGCGTACACCAATGGGTGGATTCCTTGGTAGCCTTTCATCACTATCAGCCACTAAGCTCGGATCTATAGCTATTGAGTGTAATATTCTAGTCACTCTTTTATTATCTCTAATTGAATTTTGGATTTCAAATAAGCTGGAAATTCCGTGAAAGTTGTCTGAGATAGTCTTGTGATCAATTTGCAGGTGCTCTTAAAAGGGCCAACATTGATCCAGCACTTGTTGAAGAGGTCTTCTTTGGTAATGTTCTTAGTGCAAATTTAGACCAGGCTCCTGCTAGACAAGCAGCATTAGGTGCAGGGTTACCTAATACTGTTATCTGCACTACCATTAACAAAGTTTGTGCATCAGGAATGAAGGGTGAGACCAGGACTTTAACTAGTATATCTCATAGAAATCTCTGCTCTAAGTTTATCTCACTTTATTTTACTTTATTTATTTATTTATTTTTTCTGGCATCAGCGACTATGCTTGCAGCACAAAGTATTGAGTTAGGTAGCAATGATGTTGTTATTGCTGGTGGTATGGAAAGCATGTCTAATGTCCCAAAGTATCTTCCAGAATCAAGGTTAGTGTAAAATCAATTCATCGGGTTTTCCAGGGACTTGAATCTATATTAGAATTAGCTTAACTAATAAGGCAACATCTGTGACTTTAGAATTTTGAAGCTTTATCCCCAACAGCATGAGAAATATGAACAAATCAACTAATAATCTGCTTACACCGTAGTTGTGAAATCATGTGGCTTTCCTGATTTGGGCAGTTTGTGTACTACTTGTTGGTGCTGCTGATTTTCTATTGGAAAAGAAATAATTTTACTGAGCAAATGAATACGAGGTGTAGGAAAATTTTTGTGTTAGAGAGCTGCCTGTACATTTATTATGATAAATGTGGTAGTTCCAAGGGTTTTAGACTTTAAGTGATGTTTGTAATTTATGACTTTAAAATGCTTGCCTTGAATTCTTTTTTCTGGCTATATGAGCATGTTTTACCATTGTTCAACATAAATAAATATGTTTTACCTTGTTAAGCATACAGTAGAATAGGCACCACATCATTAGTAAATTATCCTAATTCTATCAGCTAAACAGGAAGGGATCTCGGCTTGGACATGATTGCATAGTTGATGGAATGCTTAAAGATGGCCTGTGGGATGTTTATAATGATTTTGGCATGGGTGTTTGTGCTGAGATATGTGCCGATCAACATTCAATAACCAGAGAAGAACAGGTATTGTTCTAAAGTCGATATGTATTGAGAATTTCTCTAATTTGGTTTCTTCTGGGCTTTGGTTGATCCTTCCTGTACGGGTATGTATTGTCTGTTATTGTTGCCATCATTAAAAGTATCATCTTGTGATCCCCTGTCCATTCTCAATTCCCATATCGAAACATTTTGACCTTTCAACCCAGTTTTAACAGAAACTACACATGAAGCAAGTAGCCCTTGCTCATTCTTTTTCCTTGATTATTATTGGAAATAGTCAATCCTTAAATTTGGCAATTCATTTTTTTAAGGGGTTCCCTTGATGGTCCTTGTGGATATTAGTAGCTTGAATGTTCTAATTTGTCCCATCTCAACCTTATATCTCAAGGATCCATATTTTACTCTTGAAGGATGCTTATGCTATTCAGAGCTTTGAACGTGGTATTGCTGCTCGAGATACTGGTGCATTCGCATGGGAAATAGCACCAGTGAGCATTCGACATCTACTCTGGTTTCTGATCATGAATGGAATGAACTCTATGCTCGTCATTTTGTAATTGCTTAACTTGGTTCAACAATTGTAGGTTGAAGTTTCTGCAGGCCGCGGAAAACCATCCATATGTATTGATAGAGACGATGGCATAGACAAGGTAAAAACTAACAAGCTATGGGACTAACTGTAAGTTAGTGTACATGATTGCCCCTTCAAGACTTCAAACTGGATTTTGAAAGTCTTGAGTTTCCATAGTGTTTTCCTTTTGCATTCCTGTACAGTACTCATATCTGTTAATACTAGCATCATTCTCAGCATTATTGTGCAAATCTTTGCATTCTTCTTGCTTATGGCTGTAATTGATATTAATAATACTCCTTTTCTCTTTATTCGTGCCAGTTTGATCCTGTAAAACTAAGAAAGCTCAGACCAAGCTTCAAAGAAAATGGGGGTTCTGTTACAGCCGGCAATGCATCTGGTATAAGGTGCACTGCTACTTTCTCTGTTGAATTATCTGATGGTTTTGGTTATTATGTTTAATTAAAAACTATATGCTGCCCCATTTCATACAAGATATGTATACAGTGCAAGAACTTCTCGTACAACTACCACATCTTTTAACAATAATGTTTTGACAACTATTCCTTTTATTTTGATCTCATCATGGTGGTTTGAACCAAATGGTACTGCCATAGCTTTCACCAGATTTAATCTGTTTCCGATTTTCTGGAATTTTGGATATTTGTAACTTTAGTATGAATTCTGCAACTATTCTATCAGATTTGGTGAACAATAAGTTTGTAACTCAATGGTTTGAGTTTTCATGGTTTATAGGCATGATAATGCTAAATACTTTCCACATATGCTGCTTTGAACAGCGATGGTGCTGCTGCATTAGTATTAGTGAGTGGAGAGATGGTGGTTAAGCTTGGGCTGCAAGTCATGGGAAAGATCAGAGGATATGCTGATGCAGCTCAGGTATAGATACGTCATACATGTATACAAATATTTCCAAATTGCCTGTTTATAGGGTTTATTCATGGTATAATGCACTTCTTTTAACACTGGAAATAAGAATAGTTGATCATCCCTGGTCTGTTGTTTTCTAGTATGTTATTTTTAATGTTTTACGCCACTTGGATCTAAAATGGTCTATGGTTATGCAGGCACCTGAGTTGTTTACAACTGCTCCAGCGCTTGCAATACCGAAAGCCATTTCAAAGGCTGGTTTACAGGCCTCTCAAATCGATTACTACGAAATTAATGAAGCTTTTTCTGTAAGAATAATTTCTATCTTTTTTTAATGACTAACTCATCTTATTTTCTAAATCTACGGGTTTCAGAAATCTTGAATACTCATCTTCTCTCTGTAGGTTGTTGCTTTGGCAAATCAGAAACTACTCGGGATTAATCCTGTGAGCCATTTATCTTTCTCTTTTAATTTTGACCCAGTCACCTTGTCCACATTGAATGAAAAATATCACGTTGCCTACAAAATACTGCAGTTCTCTCTTAAATTGTATGTATTGCGTGTTACTTTGACTAAGTTAACACGTTTTTATGCTTGCAGGAGAGAATAAATGCGCATGGGGGAGCTGTGTCTTTGGGACATCCTCTTGGTTGTAGTGGAGCTCGCATCTTAGTCACATTGTTAGGGGTAATAACTCCCGTAGCATAGCGTTACTGTTCCTCGAGCTATTATAGTTGATTCCTACTATAAGTAGTTTATTCTAATTTTAAGTGTGATATTTTGGAAGTCTAGTTAATGGAACCTTTTTCTTCTGCTTTTAGTGTGGAAACACAAATATGAACTGGTGTGCAAATGCAGTTTTTAGTGTTTGTTGAACTTGTAGGAAAATTATGGTGGAAGCAGGATTATGAGTAATTGGGTTTTGTGGTCTTATTTGACTATCAATATATTCATTTTCATTTTGTTACTTTGTCCTTGAAAAGTACTGACATATCTGAGGTTCTTGAACCAAGTGGGCTGGCTATTGGCATTGAAAAGTACTGATATATTTCCAAATTCATTTTACTCTGCGACGTATGTAGCACTGATGAGCATTATCCTGAACTTTAATGTTATTGTGGTTTTCTCCTGAAGAAAAAGAAAGGCACTAAAACTAAAATTCGATGCGTGCATTTCTACAAATGTGTTTACAATTTAAGCTAGTAACAGTATGCAAAAAATGAGATTACATAATCAACCTGACGTTGTGTAGATATCTTTTCCTTGTTTAGAAAAACTGAGTCAGAAATCTGAGCCTAGTTATGATGATATTTATTGCAGGTATTAAGAAACAAAAATGGGAAGTTTGGAGTTGGCGGTATTTGTAATGGAGGAGGAGGAGCATCTGCACTTGTTCTAGAGCGCATGTAAGCCTTTTCCAGTTGGTAAGAGTTATTTTACCATATCAAATTATCTATCAGTTTCCCCTTAAAAACAGAATCTTTCTTATTATTCTTTGTAGTCATGGACTATAGAAGTCACAAATTTAGCCCAGGTCACTAGATCTTGTTTCTTGGACAATGTTGTGTTCACCTCCAAATTCAATACCATCAAGTTCCATAAAATAGGACCCGAAACCTGTCTAAAAGAAAATAAAAGCAAGCAAAAGGTGTTCAAATTTTATACTCATTGAAGGCGAGATATCAATGGTTTTTGTTAGTCTGGAAGTAGTTTAAAATTAAATCATAATGGAAGTTTCACTTTCTACCGTATTTTCAGTTTTGTACTGTTAAATCAGATACTAGGATGAAGTGTATTGTGGTGAGAGTTTCATGTATCGTACTTCACTTCAATTGACTATTAATAGTTTCTAGTGTTTAAATCTGTGCTTGCAGGCCAGTTACCAGGATGAGGACTTCTTCATTATGATGTCAAATGATCCCTACCTCTTTCCCCTTTTTAGCTCTGGAAGAGAAGAGAGTATCAATATCAATAGCTGGATCATGTTAGGGAAGAAAAAACAAAGAAAATGACATATAACTGTTATGTGAGAAACTAGTGAACTGCTAGAGAAAGAGTTGGAAACATAAGCTAGGTTAACCTTCAATACCCCCAATGTCTTGATATAATATTTTATCTGTCACTGGTAATCACTCTTGTATTTTGAGGGAAACTAATGTTTTCTTTTTCGATAAAATAAAAATAAAATGCATTAGCTGGTCTCAGACAACATCATGAGTTCATCAGCTGAAACATAATTTTATAATTCCTGGACTCCTTGTGAGTATTTGGCAAGGTTCTGTTTAACCTGAAGACAGTATTCAGGTGAACAAACATCAAACTAGATCCAAGCAAGAGCATAAACCGAGCTTACACGGCCTTAGAAGCACCGAGAAGAAGAATATATTCTTGCACTAAGTTTATAGGTTATGTTAGATCTGTCAGGGGTATTGGATTTTAAAAGTGAGATCAAACATTTCAAAAATGGAAGGAGACGGTTTATGATGTTTCCTCTTTGTTATTAACTAGAGTTAGCAGTGGTCCCATAGTATCCCGTCTTTTATCTGAAGAGGCTAGAGCATTAGAGAACTCGGCCACTTGGATGGAGTATACCTCTGTGTACCAATTTTTCTTTTTTTAAAGCTTTGTACCAAGTTTTGGGTGTTATCAGGTTTTGTTTGTTTTTCTCTGGTCTTTTCTTGACAAGGAATTTCGTTGATCTATCTGTCTTGCAAAAACGAATGTGTTTTGCCTGATCTGATGGCTCTAAATGAGCGTGTTAAGTCGATCAACGGCTATTATTACGGCCAAAGTGCCTCAAAATGGCAAAGATAAATCTCGGTTGAAAATGCACCACGTTTTAAGCCCTCATCCAACGATCTTAAACCTCCTGATTCAATGGTATTAACATCACCATTATTTCCGATTCATGGATATCAGCTGGGAGAAAGTGTTTTCTCCTTCAATTCCTCCCCAGAATGGTGTTATCAATTGTTTATTCTTCTTCCGTTGCTCAACATCCGCAATCAATTGCAGGGCAGTACTAGAAAAGGTTGAGATGATGTTTTTTATTATATAAAACATCAAATTTCTTGTGAGGTTTAGTAACTTAGTATGTTTCTCAAAGCTTAATTTTTCAAGATTTGTGTTAGTGATAGACATATAAACTTTTTGTTCGGCCCTGCTGTGATAATCCGAAAAAAAGAACTCGGCGTCTTTAGGGGCTATCCTGGAAGAATTAGGGATGATTTTTTAATCCCAACCCATAGAATTAGACACGGTTATGAGATGTCCAAATTTCCGGAGAATACCTAAGTGCCCTTCTATAATCGGTAGTTTAGTATAAAGTTTTTGGCTACCGATTACTAGTTTGTTTAAGAATGGGGTATTGCCATAATCGGTAGAATAATAACATATCGTATCTACCGATTGTTAAAGAAGAAAACTAAATTTTATCAGTTTTGCAAAAAATGTATTTGGGGCAACCGTTTATAATCGATAGAAAATGAACATCATATGACTACCAATTGTATAATTGCCTACTGTTGATGGTGGTTTTTAGCTTAGGGTTAAAATCGTACAACTGACAGGACAACACCATGACCATTGGCACATGTATTGAATCGATCAGCATGCTTACGTAAGAATTACCAGGGTACCTTTTTTTTTATGTGTCATGTTCCACGGCAGAACCCTTAACATTAACCGACGTCATCTATGCCAAACCCTAATTCTCATGCTACCGCGCCAAGGCATGCCAACCATGCCAGCCGCACCACTGTGCCAATGACAAACCATGCCAACCATGCCAGCCACATCTCTGCGCCAAGGCATGCCAACCATGTCAGCCGCACCACTGTGCCAATGGCAAACCATGCCAGCCACATCTCCGCGCCAAGGCATGCCAACCGCACCACTGTGCCAATGGCAAACCATGCCAGCCACGTCTACCGCGCCAAGGCATGCCAACCATGCTAGCCGCACCATGCGCCAATAGCATGCCAAACCCTTGGCCCCACCATGCCAAGCTAACCGCACCTTGCCTTGGCCGCAACCATGTTAGCCGCACCATGCGCCAATGAAATGCAAAACTCTTGGCCCCACCATGCCAAGCCAACCGCGCCTTGCCTTGGCCCCAACCATGCTAGCCGCACCATGCGCCAATGGCATGCCAAACCCTTGGCCCCACCATGCCAAGCTAACCGCACCTTGCCTTGGCCCCACCATGCCAAGCCATCCGTACCAAACACTTGGCCACACTATGCCAAGCCATCCGCACCATTGGCCTTGGCCCCACCATGCCGGCCTTCCCTATGCGGCTACAAAAACGAAGGTGTGCGACGATCAACAACCACCCTTCCATCCTAGATGCAAATCCTAGCCGTCCAAGGTCGCCAAACAGCGCATGGTAACCTTTGGCACAAAACCCTCGTTTTGGCAACGCCAAGGCATGCCATGCCACATGTGCCAATGGCATGCCAACCACCTTGTCGCTCCATACCATGCCGGCCTTCCCCATGCGGCTACCAAAACGAAGGCGTGCGACGATCAACAGCCACCCTTCCATCCTAGATGCAAATCCTAGCCGTCCAAGGTCTCCAAACAACGCATGGTAACATTTGGCCCAAAACCCTAGTTTTGGCCACGCCAAACCGCGCCAAGGCATGCCATTCCACATGTGTCAATGGCATGCCAACCACCTTGCCGCGCCATACCATGCCGGCCTTCCCCATGCGAATACCAAAACGAAGGCGTGCGACGATCAACGACCACCCTTCCATCCTAGATGCAAATCCTAGCCGTCCAAGGTCGCCAAACAGCGCATGGTAACTTTTGGCCCAAAACCCTAGTTTTGGCCACGCCAAACCGCGCCAAGTCATGCCATGCCACATGTGCCAACCACCTTGCCGCGCCATACCATGCCGGCCTTCCCCATGCAGCTACCAAAACGAAGGCATGCAACAATCAAGGGCCACCTTTCCATCCTAGATGAAAATCCTAGCCGTCCAAGGTCGCCAAACAACGCATGGTAACCATTGGCCCAAAACCCTAGTTTTGGCCACGCCAAGGCATGCCATGCCACATGTGCCAATGACATGCCAACCACCTTGCCGCGCCATACCATGCCAGCCTTCCCCATGCGGCTACCAAAACGAAGGCGTGCGACGATCAGCGGCCACCTTTCCATCCTAGATGCAAATCCTAGCCGTCCAAGGTCGCCAAACAACGCATGGTAACCTTGGCCCAAAACCCTAGTTTTGGCCACGCCAAACCGCGCCAAGGCATGCCATTCCACATGTGCCAATGGCATGCCAATCACTTTGTCGCGCCTTACCATGCCGGACTTCCCCATGCGGCTACCAAAAGGAAGGCGTGCGACGATAAACGACCACCCTTCCATCCTAGATGCAAAACCTAGCAGTCCAAGATCACAAAACAACGCATGGTAACCTTTGGCCCAAAACCCTAGTTTTGGCCACGCCAAACCGCGCCAAGGCATGACATGCCACATGTGCCAATGGCATGCCAACCACCTTGCCGCGCCATACCATGTCGGCCTTCCCCATGCGGCTACCAAAACGAATGCGTGCGACGATCAACGACCACCCTTCCATCCTAGATACAAATCCTAGCCGTCCAAGGTCGCCAAACAACGCATGATAACCTTTGGCCCAAAACCCTAGTTTTGGCAACTCCAAGGCATGCCATGCCACATGTGCAAATGGCATGCCAACCACCTTGCCGCGCCATACCATGCCAGCCTTCCCCATGCGGCTACCAAAACGAAGGCGTCCGACGATCAACGACCACCCTTCCATCCTAGATGCAAATCCTAGCCGTCCAAGGTCGCCAAACAATGCTTGGTAACCTTTGGCCCAAAACCCTAGTTTTGGCCACGCCAAGGCATGCCATGTCACATGTGCCAATGGCATGCCAACCACCTTGCCGCGCCATACCATGCCGGTCTTCCTAATGCGGCTACCAAAACGAAGGCGTGCGATGATCAACGACCACCCTTCCATCCTAGATGCAAATCCTAGCCGTCCAAGGTCTCCAAACAACGCATGGTAACCTTTGGCCCAAAACCTTAGTTTTGGCCACGCCAAACCGCGCCAAGGCATGCCATGCCACATGTGCCAATGGCATGCCAAGCACCTTGCCGCGCCATACCATGCCTTCCTTCCCCATGCGGCTACCAAAACGAAGGCGTGCGTCGATCAACGAACACCCTTCCATCTTAGATGCAAATCCTGGCCGTCCAAGGTCGCCAAACAACGCATGGTAA
>NC_039365.1:65745848-65752212 GCF_003573695.1 Papaver somniferum
CTTCCCCATGCGGCTACCAAAACGAAGGTGTGCGACGATCAACGGCTACCCTTCCATCCTAGATGCAAATCCTAGCCGTCCAAGGTCGCCAAACAACGCATGGTAACCTTTGGCCCAAAACCCTAGTTTTGGCCACGCCAAGGCATGCCATGCCACATGTGCCAATGGCATGCCAACCATCTTGCCGCGCCATGCCATACTGACCTTCCTAATGCGGCTACCAAAACGAAGGCGTACGATGATCAACAACCACCCTTCCATCCTAGATGCAAATCCTAGCCGTCCAAGGTCGCCAAACAACGGATGGCAACCTTTGGCCCAAAACCCTAGTTTGGCCACGCCAAACTGCGCCAAGGCATGCCATGCCACATGTGCCAATGGCATGCAAACCACTTTGCCGAGCCATACCATGCCGGCCTCCCCAATGCGGCTACCAAAACGAACGCATGCAACAATCAACGACCACTTTTTCATCTAAGATGCAAATCTTATCCGTCCAAGGTTACCATCTGACACATGGCAACCTTTGGCCCTAGTTTGGTCGCGCCTAAACAAAGCCAAAACCCTAACTTTTGGCCGCGCCTAAACTGGGCCATATTAAAGCCATACTGATCATACTTTCATGCCACTGGTTACCAAACGAAAGGTTGCAATAATCAACGGCTACCTTCCTCTAAAGATGCAAAATCTCGACCGTTGAAGGTCACCACCGAGTTGTCAAGTCTCCTAAGCTCAACTTGCCAGACAACAGCAACATGCTACATGTTTTCCACGAAAACCCTTGAGACATCAACACATGTCACAAACTGGGGGATGTTCAGTGGGTATTGGTTTGGCGGTTTACAACGTGCGGCGTACACTACGCTCGTTATAAGAAAGTGTCATAAGGATGAAGCGGTTAGTAAACACATGGAGTAATGGTGAAACACTTTCTTTTATGGAACATCAATTCCAAGCGTTACCGATTACCACCTCCTCCCATTTACTCACTCGTTTTCCATTTCTTAATGAGACCATAGTATATTTCACTTCGACTTGTATAAATAGGCAGTACCTATTTCCACCGAACAACAAGTTCAGGTCAGGATCATACAACACTCAGAAAACGTTTGCTAGCTTTCCCATCTGTTAGCTTCCCACTTTCTGATACAAGTCACAAAACAACTACTCTTCCAGAATCAAGTATTCTGGTCTCAACACTCTCTTTGCTTCCCTCTCCATAACCAACCCTTCTCCTCCTCTTTGTGACCGAAGCAAGTCTGGAATGGCCATTTCTTGGTTTAGGCCGGATTTGGACAGATTGATCTCTCGAATATAAAGTACTCCCTTGCAGTACATTGTTTAGAGTTTAGAATCGTTTCTCACCCACACGCCCGAAATTACCGAAATCAGCAGAAACCGTTTTCATCCTCAAACAATTGGCGACCACAGTGGGAGATTGATCTTTCGGTTACAATGTCAATTTTCGACCATCGATCTCATGCTTCGACCCAGACATCAAGGCGGTAGAAGCAGGAGATCCGATCAGGGATCGACGACTCAGTTACCAGACGACCTGATTATCAGTCTTGACACGGCGAGGGATGACTGGGGACTTCCTGAGGTTAAAAGCGAATGATCCAACCAGGGATCGAAGACTCGATTATCATATGAGACGACTGGGGACTTTCCACAATCACGGCGGTTCCTCCAGTAAAACTCGGTCTTACACCCAGAAGTTTCCTTTTTCATCAGGAGACCTGAAAAACCGAGTAAGTCTTACCTAGACAAAATACATGGTTTGATATTTCAGGTTTTCACGGTAAAGATAAAACCGATAGCCATATTGTGTTCCACCCCATGTAATCTACCGACACGCAACACTCACGGTTCCACGGTTTTCCTGGGATATTTGCGTCACTTACAATCGTAACCAAGACAACATCATTCCCAAAACAATCCATTCCAAAAACAATTCATTCCAAAATAATAACCCAAAACCCTCAAGGTAACATTTTTCTATCAACCCCAAAATCCAGGAAATCAATACCATAAACTAGGCGTTTTATTTGCCTTTCAAAAAAAAAAAAACTAAAAATAAGAAGTTCAGAAGACAGAAATACATTCAAGGAAAGTTTTTCAACAATGGCTTGCTCTTCTTAGCAAGAGCCTCCTTCGTGCTTTGGAGATCCGCCCTCTTCAACTTCAGCTTCCTGGAAAATTATTCGACTTTCGCTTCCTGCTTCTTCACCATATCCGCAGAAGGACCTTCGACTGTTTCGACTAGCAACTTTTCAACCTCAGAAAAACCGTCAACGAACCAAGGAATATTGAACTCGAAGTTTACACACATGTCACGATGGAACCTCCATCTCGAGATTACATCCTCAAAAACAGTATTACCGGTCACGTTGCACATGTCGTCAATCGAATACAAAGCTTCCTCCACACGCTTAACCAACGCAAATCGACTAGTAACCTTCTTGGTCGTGGCGATATGTTCGTAGCTTTCCCATATCTTGGTGTATAGCACCGCATGTTTTGCTGGCACGCTAAATCCCTCGATCAACACATGATCCGGATAAGGAACCAGGTATGGAGGGTTGAAAGTGACGCCCGCGTCTACATCAGCAACCGGCAAGGGATTCCTAATGATAATTGCACCTGCGGCCACTGGAGTACTCTCCATTGTCTGAGTCACAACGACGTTTCCATCTCGATCAACATCCATTTCAAGGTCGCCTGGCGCGACTACCATAATTGGAGACAAAGTTGTATCACCACCAGTCTCCATCTCAGGGCCATCTTCAGAAAAGGTTTCCCTATATGACATCACGGATTAGATATTTTCCAAAGAGAAAGAAAAAAAACATGCGAGAGACTCACTGATTCGCTTTCAGACTGGCTAGAGGAAGATTCAGAACTGCTGTCGGAAGAACTACTCTCGCCATCACTGAACTCTGAGCTTTCATCCTTCTCAGGTTCCCCATCGCCACGGATAGGCTCAGCACCGCCACCCTCCGTCTCGAGAAGCGATGTTTTCTGACTACTTGCAAGTTTGGTAAAGGCGTTCACGCTGCTGAGACCCTAGGCAAGATACAAAGACGGATACTCAGGAAAGAAATAAGGATATACACGATCCAACTAAAGTCAAGAGGAAAATCATACGTACCCACATATTGGACGAATTGAAAGTCAGTAGGGCTATCCAAACTGACTGGGAACCATCTGCACGGCTTTTAGATCTTCGCTCCTTCACTTGGGGACTATCTTCATTCGGGTTAACGGATTTTTGCTTGGGCAAAGAAGGATCCCTCAGCAGTGGATGCTCCGCTAAAACCGCAGGAGAAGGCTTACCGCGACGGTTTTCTACCACATCATTCAAGAATCCATGGAAAACGAGAAACTCATCCTGCCAAAATATGTTATATTTGGAGGTTGTTGATGGATTTCGTTCCGCAAGCAGGAAAGGGAGACTTTTACCCGACACAAGAACAGTAGCGTCGAGAGCAGTTGGCAACGAGAATTCTGGAACAATCGGCTGACGAATAAGTGGTACCCCTTGGTCAAAACCCATATGCCGAGCCACCCTATCGATATTGTAAGAGACCGCTTTGCAAGATCCTCGAAAGAAAGACGACACATAACCGGGCGTGCAGCTTCGCATGAACACCATCTCTCCAACACTCATATCCTCTTTATCAGAAGACAAAGACATGCTCGAAGCAAGAGCAAAGGAATTGAACCTGGTTCGAACCAATCTTTGGACGCCTATTCGACCGGCGCAGTATCCTAGAGCCACCCCAAGACTCGGGAAGTACGGCCAACTGTTTTGGAGCATACCTTTCGAAGTGCTCCCACGGCCACGCTTGGAGAAAGGCGGCATAAATATACGAATCCACTTTCATGTAACCATTTGAACCGCACATGTCCGCGACCAGCTGATCCAAGTGTGTGTACAGAGAACCAAGAAACAAGCCGCCAATAGGAAGAACGACACCTTTCACCAATTTTATGGAAAACTTGATAAGTTCCTGTATTGTCTCCTTCTTACCCGAGCCGTCATCGAAAATATCTCTGGATAACCAAAGAGCCAAGAACGTCGCGACATGAAGCGTACTATTCTTTTGATTCGGCTCCAACCCATCTGGAAACCACTGAGACACCCACCAGTCACAGAAGCACCTCGTCTCGTTTTCTTTTTGAACGAATCCTTCTGATTTCGCAACCAGAGCGGCGCTTATTTCTTCTTCATCTGCAGACAATTTGACATCGAGGTTTCCTATTACAGGAAGGTTCAGCAACACGGCCACGCTCTCTAAGGAGATAGTCATTTCACCCCACCTGCATATGGTCGTGTGAGTATATGGACACCATCTGGAAATAAAAGCAACTAAGCCTGGACTATCTTTCCTAATTTGAAGCACTGAGGAAGCCGCGACAGCATCAATGATCTGCGCCTTAGTCAAACAGGCTTTTACACATTCCTGGCTCATCATGAATCTCATCCATTTCTCAAAGGGCACAGAGATTTTAAATTCAATAGGAGAAGCATGATACTCTTTCCTATGACGACAAAACCTTATTACACCTCCTGGCCGAACCGACCGGGCCTCTCTTTCACTTTCCGGACCAGTCAGAAGAATCGACACATACTTGGGATGATTTCTCCTAATCGTGGCGGTGTTGTAAAGAACTCATCATCTATGTTTGGCTTGGAATTGCCAACATATTTTGGTATGGCAGAACTTTTCTCAAATGACATCCTAACGAAATTCTCCCGCGCTACTTCCACCTTCAAAATAACTACAATGGAACAATACGAAGAGAAATTATTACGGAAATTGCATGGAAATTATTTTATCAGACACAAGAGATCCATCCTGGACGCAAGCCAATTTGTTTCAAAGTCATAATGCGCATAGGAAAAGAAATGGGGACTGACAGACCCTGCATCGCCTCCTCATGCCAAGACCGTACCCTGCAGCGGGAAATTTTCGCCCGGCCGACGAGGCGCGCCCCACTACGGGAACCATACACACGGTCACACCAGGAAAAAGGAGTAAACCCTAGAAGCTAGGTTTTCACGGGAAAGGATGACAATTACCATCTCATGCATGCCTACTTTGCACGATAATTGAGGCGGCCAACATCACTACGATATTCACGCCTAAATGTTACTACAAGTTCGTGCAAAGCATACTTACGGCTAGGATTCATACCAACGCAGAAGGACAACATTTCTACAAGTTCATGAAAAGGTACGCCTACAGCTAGGGTTTGCACTAACACAAAAAAAAAGCAAGTTAAAGAGGAAGTGTTGGAAGACATACCTGGGATTCGCTCATCCGCTTTACTGTTACCACACGGCTAGAATAAAGAAAAAATAGGTGTGAAGTAAAAGGAGAGGCCGTCCCTCCATTTATAGGCGTGATACTTGGGAGTTTGAATAAGGAAAGGACTTCCTATTTGAGTCAAGTAAGGAAAAGAGGCAACCGGGCCCGCGAAGACCAATCACCATGCCAAGACCGTCCGCGCCATTTCCTTGGCCCCACCATGCCAAGCCGTCCACCATGCTTGCCTCGCCAGGACCGCGCCATGCCTTGGCCCCACATGCTTTGCCTCACCAAACTGCACCATTGCCTTGGCCCCACCATGCCATGCCGTCTGCGCCATGACTTGCCGCACCAACACCGACAACTCGCCAAGCCAGCATCATGATGTTCCCTGACCCATCTAAGGTGATGCATAGCCAGACTAAGCCGACGATCTTCATCTCACCACTTCACGGTATACACCACGAATAGAATCTACGCAAGGCCGCCAAACACGAGGATCATGGACTCTCCTTACCTCTCGAAAAAGGTGAGTCGGACCTTCCTGGCCATCTTTCCATGACTTTTCGTTTCAATTTTTGTCCTTTCCTGTCACCATCTTATGCTTAGCTCGCAACAATGCTCCTGTTCCGAGCTAAGCAGGGGACTTAATGTTGATGGTATTTTTTAGCTTAGAGTTAAAATCATAAAGCCGTACAACTAACATGACGTCACTATGACCATTAGCACATTTATTCAATCGATCAGCATGCTTACGTAAGAATTACCAGGGTACCTTTTTTTTACGTGTCATGTTCCACGGCAGAACCCTTAACATCGACCGACATCATCTATGCCAAACCCTAATTCTCATGCTACCGCGCCAAGGCATGCCAACCATGCCAGACGCACCACTGTGCCAATGGAAAACCATGACATCCACATCTCCACACCAAGGCATGCCAACCATGCCAGCCGCACCACTGTGCCAATGCCAAACCATGCCAGCCACATCTACCGCGCCAAGGCATGCCAACCATTCCAGCCGCACCATTGTGCCAATGGAAAAC